>NW_025778779.1:0-73415 GCF_021130785.1 Homalodisca vitripennis
TATAAAAAGGGGAATTTATTTAAATATTAAAATAAAAGTATTGTACCTTCACCCGGCAATGAGGGAGGGGTTTGAGCCCGGGGGGCGAGTATTTTTCGTGATTAAATGTTTATTGAAATTAAATTATAACTGTATAATTTAAGAAAAAAACTTATACCTTTTCCCTTTTGTAAAAGCATAAATTAAATTATAAAATTTTGCAAATTACAATTTTTACAATTTATGACTTAAAAAAATGGGATTCTTTAAATTTACAATCAGTTTTTGTACTCAAGTTTAAATTACCCAAAAAAACTTATTTTTGGAAATCAAATCAAAACCATTTAAAAAATTAATGTTTTTTTTGGTAATATGCATAAAAAAATTTGGGGAAGAAAGTTTTTCAATGAGTGAAATTTTATATTATATTTAGTTTCAAATTCCTTCCTTAATGAATCAATGAAAAATACATTTATTTTGGTTAAGAATTTTAAAATTTTTTTTTTTATGTCGCATGCATGTCCATAACTGTCTAAAAAATTTTTTGGTAAAAATTAAACCCTTTTAAAAATTTTTATTTTTACTTTTAAAAACAGAAATTTTTATTGCAAAACTTTTGCACAAATTTCTTGTATTTTAAAATAAAATTTGGATATAGAAAAGCCTACATGGTCTCTACTTCTGGAAAGGGGTACAGGGGAAATATCCTAACTTCCATGAACAACAGTTTTTTTGGTTCCCCCAACCAATTCAGAATGCGCATCTGATTTTTGGGGTTCCGAAAAGAATCAGTCTATGGGGCCTAAATAGCCCTTGATTAAACAAACGTCCAATTTCGGGCATTGGGCGGTGTTAATACTTTTTGAATTTGATATAAACTATATCCCTCGGAATCATTAAGGCTCAACGGTTCTTCTTAAAATCGCACGATCTAAATCTGTCTTTACGTCCTTCTATACGGAATTTAATTAAAATAAATAATGTTATTTTAGGGTTTAAAGAGATCAAAGGCTGTTCGTCCTGCCTATTCTGAACCGTTTACTTTTTGAAAGGTACTAGAGAATTGAAATTTGGCAATAGGTTCCCTCTTAGCCTACAGGAAGCTCTATTTGTTTCAGAGTAAAGAAAAGCAATACGTCCCTATTTCTCTTTCCTGGCTGTGTTTACACAATCTTTCGTTAACGTTATGTCGGTATTACTATATTCAGTTTTATCTTGTTGAGTTGTAAATTTAAAATCGTTTATAAACCCCAATTTATAAATTTTCAGTTCCTCAGTTTAAATGAATGAGGTTTACTGACCAAAAATATATAACTCTAATTACCAAATGGAATTCATATTATATCCTTTGACATTCCTCTAGTGTTTAAAACTGTAAAAACCAAATATTAATAATGGTAATTATTTTCCTTATATTGTTATATTAATCTTTTGGGGTTTTACATTCATATTCTTCACTAAATATAATTTCACTGCCTTCAAGATGTCAGTTACATAATGTGCTCACAAATTATGTCAATATCTAGGGTAACAGTGAAACTTAGATCAACTTCTCGGGTCTTTGATCCCGCTTTTTTAGTTTAATAATTGCTTTAATCTACGTCACGAGTTAATTCTGATGCAACGAAACTAACATTAATAACGGAAAAGTACTGTTTCGTTTCCCATCAAAGAAATATCCGAAGATAACCCCTAAAAATACTGCAGCACCGTTTATATTCGCGGATAAAGCCTGGTTTGGCAAAGTTTTGTCAGTTTATACTTAATATCTTGTTTAAAGGAGCCCATATTTTCATCTTCCCATTTGGATATCCTCCAAAACAATATCGCACCTCAAGAAATATTGCCTTACTTAGGAAGAACAATTGGTTTTAACTTTTCTATTTATAGTTGCTATGAGTACTCTGTCGGCGCAGTTCTTATCTTTTCGCTATATAGATTTTTAAGCTAAGAGATCATTTAATTTTACTTGGGGAATCCCTGATTTTTCAATGATGATTAGCTTTGGCCAAATTAAATCATATAATTAGAGACATGTTAGATAAATATTGGTGACTTTCTACGATAGAATTGAACCCATACAAAATAAAACCTGATAAATTTATATTAATCTACTGGATTAAAAAATACACTCAGTGATATTTGCAATAATAATACTTCAAGAAATAGGCTGTTATATTAAATAAATATAAATAACAAACCCAATGTGTATACTAATCGATATTTAAATTTGCTGCTCAGAATGTAGGCTTAACCATACCATGTTATTTTGAACTGTACATTTTTGTGGACGTACTTATTGATCCCTTTATGGCAAATTAAAAAACTAGTCTAGTCCAATTTAAGTCTGTAAAGTTTATTATTGTATAGTTAGCAAATTAAAAAGTTTCTTCTTAAAATATGAAAAAATAAGTACATTTTATAATTATTTAAGCTATCTGAAATCTAACGACAAATTAAAGCCATATTCCTACACAAAAAACTCCATGGATTATACTTTTTTACTAAGGAAGATAATTTTATAAAAAAACTATATTAAGACATTCAATTCATTAAGAATAAAATATTATGGCAAAACTAATACTGTTCTGGGTCGCTATTCCAAGAAATATACATAGAAGATATGTAGAACCTTTCATCATCACGAAAAACGTGAAGTTCTATTTAACTTTATCAATTTAAAAGAAGATCCGTGTAATCATGATAGATATCATATAACATGAAATTAGAATCTCCTCAGTAACTACAGTTGAAGCAGACAACCTCAAGAACTAACCACTAAAATTACGCATTTGCGTGAGCGGAGCTAAATCCTCCCAGGCTCCACCCTTACACCACCACAATACGCTTTTTGAAACGAAAACCAAAGGGGCTAAGAAACGCGAACGCTTAACTACATTCCATGATTGCCTTAAACCAGAATTTACGTTGCAAAGACTTGAATTATTTTTGAACCATAAATCTTATATTAATAGGAAAAATTTTTTTAAAGGTAACAGCAATTTTAATGTGTGAGATTTTTAACGAGCTGAATGTAAAGTTTTCTTATCACCATATAAATATTCCCTAATATATCTCTGATATCCTATAAAGCTTAAGTGCGAAATATATGACCGATTTTAATAAGGATTTTATTATTTCTATGTATTCAATTTAATAAATTCAGTGCTTATTTTCCTGAATTACATTCCGACTATATCTGAAAACAAATTAACTATTGTATCCCCAATTATTTGCTTGGTTTAATTGTTTTTATCCACAGTATCTCCAACTTATCCCCATGCAGTAAACTTTATTGGTCAGCAAGGAAGTGAACCTATCTCGAACCATCGAAGAAAGCAATATCCGGAAGATAACGCCTAAACACTGCAGTCCTGCTTATCGCGGGATAAAGTTGTTTGGCAAAGTTGTTCAGTTTTTTCTAAATATGCTTTGTTAAGGGAGCCTAAATTTTTCATCTTCTCCAGTAGAAATCCTTCCAAAACAAAATCAACACCAAGAAATATTGTCTTACAATTAGAAGAAATGATAAATATTGCCTTACTAATTATTTTTACTTTTCTATTTAATATTAGCTCTTAAGTAATAGCCACAGGTTCATAATATAAGGGGAATATTCGACAAACATGAGTGTTGGCATACAGTAAGTTGAGTTAATTGATGTGGTACCTGAGGAACTGTAACTTTGCCGTTGATGATCCTTTAGGCCCTCCGCATTTACTGCTTGTTTTCCAGAGGAATAAACCATTAAGGATATATTAATCTCAAGTGCATGTATTTATGAATAAGGAACTCATATAATATATTTTTTAAACCTTTATATAAATTTATAACTCCAGTTTGTTTAACAATTTAACTTTTGATTTTTTTTTGGAGATGTTATAGAATAATTTACTAATCTCCTTAGATAAAATCATTGAAAACCGTTAAACACATGAAAATTGTTATGCTCTTTCTTTCGTTCGCTTATATCTTTAAAGATTGCAAATCGAATAAACCAGAATCTAATTGCCAAATCTTAGAAGCATTTCGTTTTGGTATGTGATATATACTATTTTTTATGATGTTAAATCACAATTTTAATGCTGAATTCAAACAACTGACATTCATATGCAGTATCACATCACACACACAACCACACTCAACACACAACACACACACACACACACACACCTCTACACACACACACACACACACACACACACACACACACACACACAACACCACAACACACACCACACACACACACACCACCACACCAGCACACACACACACACGACACCCACACACACACACACACACACACACAACCTACTCTAAAAAACGTTACAATTTTTTAATTTCTTTAAAAATCAAAATTCCTACAAAATTTTATACCCTCTTTTTTTAGACTTTTAAGACTTATTACAAAAATTAAAAATCCTACTAAATGGATATATATATTTCTCTTTAAATAATAATGCGTATTACATCAAATTAACACTGCTTTGTCAATTATTTTACATAAAGAGCAATCTATTAGATGAAGTAAATAAAAATGTTTCATATTGTTAGTTTACTAATCAAACATTATAATTGTTTATTTGTACATAATAATAAGTGTAAGTTAAATGAACTTGGTTTTAATCCATAATGATTTTTTTATATTAAAAGTGGGGTAATAAAAATTCACCCTTGGTATACATGTGAATTAATAAGAAAGTAAGGCAAATTAAACATTTTTGTATGTATAATGTAAAAAAAACCCTGAATAATGTTATATTGAATATGATATTGAAACGTCAATAATTATAATAAATCAGTTCAGATTAATATTGTTTGAATATAAAGAATATTTTTTTTTAGTTTTAAAAGTTACATATATACACTTTAAAAGTTATTAAAACTTAGATCTTTACGTAAGAGCAAGTTTTCATATAAATTAGAAATAGAGCATGAAATTAATAAATTGCTTCAACTGTGGATAAAGATCCCATAATAGAAAACATTATTACCAAAAATTAATTAGAGGTTAGTTCTAAAAAGCATCTTAAAGAAAATCAGCAGACCACATATAAAATCTGTAATATTAATGTTTGAGAAAAATATACGAATTGTCTTTCGGCTATAATATATTTTGATGATCAAAGAGAACAGAGTTAATTATACAAATATCAGGAATTAATAATATTTTCATTCTATTTAGTGTAACAAAAAATTACAGAATATGGGTGATGCATTATTGGCCGAGTGCTAGGGAAGCCTATCACACGTGCGATTTGACAAATTTTTATTTCTGTTTATCTGTCTGTCCTGTCCGAAATCGAACTGACCTAAGCACTTTGCGATTGTTCCATGCAGCTTCTCTTCGCTTATATGATCACCAGCACTGAGTTTGGTGATTGTGCATGTTCATCTCCATGGGATTTTGCTGAGCGTTAGCAAATATATTTAAATAGGTCTTAACGGGTAATAATCCGGGTGACAACGAGAAAAATAAGCAGAAATAAATAGATTTTGCATCAAGCTGAGTTCAATTAAAGTCGCTGTAAAATAATCATATAAGAAATATAAAAGATATTAAAGTGAAAGTCAATGTTAACAATATATTATTGCCTTGTATTATCTTCCCTACCTTGACTGGAACTTGTATTATTTTATAAACAATTGCTATACAACATTACTAGATGAACACACACACTCATCACAACACACACACGACACACACACATGACCTCCACACATCGACACCACACACACACACACACACACACACACACAGCTACAAGCCACACACACACCACACACGACATATATTATATATATATATATATAGATTGTATTTATAGTTTTGTCCAAAAAGTCCCCGTGGGTTAAATATTGTTTTTCTAAATAGTTAAAATAGAGCTACAAATGACAAACCAAAACTCTTGCCATCTTTGAACGGCTACCGGATTTTTGACATCGGTTATCCGTTTTGGAGGGTCGGGGTTTGTGGCTCTGTACTCTACTAATAAAGAACCTTATTATTTGATATGCATATCAACCTATGCCTTACATTTAAGATTTTCTTCTAACTCCCTAGCGGGCCGGGGCCCCCCCCCCCCCCACCCCCCCCCTGGAGGAAGTAAGCGATCACTGAATATGTGATAAAATAGATTTTTTATGGTCCCAGTAACGTTTTTTAAGGTTTTTTAGACGCTCTATTTTTTAAATATTTTGAAAAATATTTTACCGACCCGGGACTTTTTTGGACACCCTGTATATATAATTTTTGGCAAGATAATCTCGATAAAGATGCCATATACATGCCTTAAATTTTCGGAAAAACTTCATTTATAAATAGACAAAAATGTGTTTATGATATGAGTGGTGAATGTTATAAATTATGGAATTTCATTGAGCATCATTGAATCATTTAGTAAGCTAGACATCAATTTATTTCTGGCCTTGCCTGGGTCCTGTTGTAAAACATATCCTTTTCTCTTTATATTGTGTGGCCGATCCCACCTGGTGTGTAGGATATTTGGAAAGTATATTTGAAATGCGCTGAGAAAATTTTTGTAATACGTTAGCAGAGACTGTTACGCGACACTTTTAAATATCCTTATAAAAATTATGTTAACTAATAAAAGAAATAAAAAAGTTAAAAAGTTACATATAGCATTCAGCACTTGCTTGAAGGGAAAAATACCAAAATTATATTCAAATTTTAATATTTAAATTAGGCGGTGGGTGATACCACATTTTTTTTTTTTAAATTTTGTTAAAAACTCCTTAGGACAGACATTTTACACTGATGTGATTATTTTATTTTTAAAAACCAAATTTTTGATAATCAAATAAGAAGTAAAATAAAAACATTACATACATTGATACACTTAATAAATCAGTTGTTGAAAAAGATTATTAAGGTTATGCAAGTGGTTTTTTTTTCTGTGGTGTTTTTTTGTTTTTGCAAGTGGTTTTAATAAAAAAATTTCAACTTTGATGACTATTTTGAACATTTTCATAAAAAACTCTCAACATACCACAAAAAATGAAACAAAAAAAAGTGGTTAGTGTTGGATTTTAAAAGATTTGTGAGTTAGAGGAAAGAATCTGAGAAACACACTGTTGTGAAATCTAATGGAACAACAAACAATTAAAATTGATTATGATTAAGAAAAGCAATAATAATATTTATTACATTCATGACATCATATAAATAAAATTTTTAATCTCTCCATTCAACAATTTTTTTTTTAAACAAAAAGCAATTCGCCTAAATATTAATGGTGTGTGAATACAAGTCTTAACGGTTAGATTGGAGTCGGTATTAAATAGGCGTTCGTATTACGCCCCCGTCGTATATGTTATTGAGTTTGTGTTTAAATCTAAGTTCAATATGATTGGGAATTTAGTCGGGTTAATTGGTGTATTTTCTTAAACGATCTTAGAAGAAGAAGATACATCCATGCCATATATTTCACGATTTTACATGATATTGATATATAACGGTTTATTATGGTTTTAGAAAATCTTTGAAGTTCAAGACAAACATCAGCGTCCCTGAAAACCAATATAATGAACAACAGTCATTGTTTTTTGGGTTACCACTAAATCCAATCTCAGAGCTGCACAGTTCACGATGTTTGGGAGTGAGAGAGTTTTCCGATAAAGCAATCAGTCTTTATGTGGGACTAGAAAACTAGCACCAGTTGATTTAAACAAACGTCCCAACTTTCTGGGGTGTTAGCGTTTTGTTCTTGACGGTCGATCTATACCTGGAGATCTTGTTGTCCCGTTTAAGTTGAACTAATGTTTAGCCTTACAAATATACATGGGGTGGGTTGAGTTGAGACTCCCCCCATGTACTCCCCTTTAAGTCCCCTTCCCCCCCCCCCCTATTTATTTTTTTAAACCGTATAAAGGTTCAGGAGGTTTTATTTATTTTTTTTATTTTTTCTTTTTTTATAAAACTCCCGTACATTAAAAAAAAAAATTCGTTAGACCTAAATATCTTGTTTTTTTTTTCCATGGGTTCATTGATCATCTCCAACCTCCAATGGGGGACGGTTCCACCGAGGAGTAAGCCGTAGAGTTCTTAAAATGTAAGCATAAGGTTTGATATGCACATCAAAATTAAAGGTACTCTGTAAGTAGAATACAATGCCGTCAAACCGGAACCTCAAAAGGTTAATCCCTAATGTGAAAAATTACAGGGTGTTTAAAATGTAACAAAATAGATAATGATGCATATTATCTGCGTTTTATCGCGCCAACTTTTTAAAAAGGTTCGTTTCAAAAACAATTTTTCTATTGGTCTGTTTAATCTCCTTTAAATAGAAACTTTTATTTTTGGTTGTGTTTAATGATAAATTTTAAGGGGATCACTGGAAGTCCGAGACTCTTAGGACGTTTAAACTAAAGGATTTTAATAAGAAGTCGTCGTCGATATTCATGTGTTGTTTGTGTCGCCCGTTGTAAGTATTTTTTTTATTTAAAGGAAATTGTTTGTTTTTACAAAAGGTTTTTTTAGACCCATTTTATTTTTATTTCAAACAGCGATTTCCGGGGTTTCTTTCTAATATTGTACGATCTCCGAGCTACTAGTAGATTGTTAACTTACCCTTTTAATTGGTTAGTTAGATGCCTCCAAAAAAGCTGATTGCCTGTTACTTTCCTGGACAGTAGTATAAGTCTGTTTATACAAAATCACTCCTTACACACGGTTTTTGTTTTAGGATATGAGGTTTTCTGGGTGTTTACTTCTCACTCTGCTGCACGGGCCTCAGTAATTTCTGTTTCCAGAAAGATCTTTCCTACACATGCGAAGTGAAAAGTGGCACAGGATGTTGGTCCCTGTGGTTTTTTTAAGAGAGTGGGTTTGGTTCGTTTTTATTTTGTTTTTATTTTGTTGTACAATAAAATCCCAACAGGACCTTCAAGTGTTTTCCACAAAAAAAAAATCCAGTGGGAGTTTTTTCAAGTCAGGGAGACCCCGTCTGGGACCCGTTTGTGGTTTGCCAGCCATTCTATTTGCCCCGCGGACCCTCGTCCTTTCCGTCCCTACTCCACTTCTCACGATTAAATGTAATGTACGATTAAGGTAACTAACCACGAACGAACATTAACATCGTTAGTGTGTTTGTAGTTTCTTTAAGTGTGGAGGATAGCAGAGAAGCAGCCACAAGGCAGGAGCAAGCACCCCCATGCACCCCCTAGAAAGCAGCACACGGCCCCGCTGGAACCTTACTTCTTCTTCGGATTATTTAAATTTTTTTAAACTTCCCCCACCATTAGTGTGCGCGGCCACCATTAGTGGCGAAATTTTTAAGGCGAAATGGAATTCGTATTTTCTATTAATGGATATGAACTATAATTTTATTTTAGGGAGCAAAGCAAGCATATTGTAAATAACTTTCTACTTTCTCCATGTTATTTTTAATTTTCCGTCAATATAAACAGTGGGTTTCCAATCACGTGGGTTACCAAATGAGACCTGCCCCACCCCACCAAACCATTTTACTTTCTGTTGGGGGATCAACTGGGTAGTTCTTATGAAGTGTTTCTCTGTGGCTCCAGTGAACATGGGGAAAATTATGAGTTATCCCCAAGTATCTGCATAGTCGCGAGCAGTTGTTTTGTGTAGTTGGTTGTGTCTATTCACTAAAACTCATTTTACGAACGTAAAATGTACTTCTCATCCACTAAAGCAGATAGTGTTATCTATTTTACGGTTGTTGGATTTGATATAATTAGTCTATCCCATAGTTTTTCCACAGAAAAAATATAACTTCTGCAAATCTTCTGTCCGGGGTCATCTTCATTTAATGCAACCCCGTTGCGTGATTGTTATAGCATTAATTTTGTAGGGATGAAATTTTGTGTGTCTTCTATCAGGGGTTTTTTATTAGTTGCTTTGCGCTTGTGATACCGTCGATATTGGTTTCCTTGCTGCTATTTGTCTTCGAAGAGGTGTTGGGAGGGGGATTTTCACAAACCTGTTACAAAAAAGAACCTCAAAATCAACTTCTTCTGACAAAGGAGGACGGGCCCCAGCCTGCGGCGCTCTGACCTGCTCCGGGCACTGCTCTCCCCTGAACCGCAACTCTTGACCTCTCTCCTTATGTTCTGCTCTCCCACCCACCCTAGACTCTGACCTCCTGTCTCTGTACGTTTTTTTTATGATCGCCCATATGCTGCTCCTCCTCTGCCCCTCCTGAGGCTGCCTTGCTGCCTGTGTGAAACAGTTTTTTGCCCTTCTGTTTTTATCAGTAACGCCTACCTAGAAGTCTCCATCTTAATATTTAGTTATTAACCTGCCTTAAATTAGGTCTTCTGCCTAAACAGGTCTTTCTGGAGATGGTTTTCCATTTTAAAATCGTCGCTCATTGTTTCGTGGGTTTTAATTTAATTTAGTTCCCAGATAGCGCCAAAAAATCAATAAACACCCATGTCAAACTTTTTTTCTTGAAGGAGTAGTGCCGAGACATGTGAGACATAGAACGAGACATGTGACGATGAGAGACATTCGAGACGAATGAGGGGAGAAGAGTCGAGACCATGTGAGGGACATGGGCGGAGACTGTTTTCTAATCTTTAACAGCACTACCTTTAAAAACTTATAACTAAGATCAAGTAGTATTAGAGAAGCCACACTGCAATGACTAACAACGGTCAGCAGATACTTAACTGGCCCAAGTATAAGTTCCCATAGGTACCAAGTAAACTGAATAATCCAAACATAACATCAGTCCCTCTTGGGGAAGGGAAATTTGGAGCTAGAGAACCCCAGATTAACATAACAACTTTTTTAACTTGTTTAACAACGCACACATCCAAGGGACTATGTCAAATGATTACATTTTTTTTTTTAAAAAATTGCAGACCACAGATTCTGGAAAAACAAAATTATTATTAACAAAAATTAACCGAATTATGCCTTTTTTTAATTCAGATTGTAGCACAGTTTCCAGCGGTTTTTAAAAGGCAAAAATTCGCAATGTTTTTTTAAAACGGGGGGGGAAAGGGGAGACACATCACATGGGACCCCGAACTTTTCTCTTATTAACATCCCTTTAGTAACTAACTCACCTAGATCTCGGAACTTCCAAGTGAAGTGAAGTGGATCCCTTTTTTTTTTTTTTAAAATCATTAAACACAACAAAATAAAGTTTCTTTTAAAGAATATATGATACTTAATAAACCAGCAATAGAAAAAAAATTTGTTTTTTTTGTTTTAAAAATTGTTTTGAAAATCTAACTTTTAAAAAAGTGTGCGCGTTTTTTAATTTTTTTTTTTTTAAAACGCAGATAGGATAGATATTAAAAGCGACAGATTAATCAAATAGCACCATTACTATTTTGTAACATTTTAACACCCTGTAATTTTCCATTAGGATTAACCTTTTGAGGGGGTACATCCGCCGGTTGTTTTTGGCGGCATTTCAATCCCGGGCAAGGCAACATTGTCATTGTATTCTACTTACCAGAGACCTTTAATTATGATGTTGCATATCAACCTGCATGCTTACATTTATAAGAAATCTCGTGCTTAACCTCCTCGTGTGGGGAACCGTCCCCCATTGGTCCCCCATTGGAGCGTGGAGAGAGAGGATTTTGGAGAGTCAATGAAACCCATGAAAATGTGATAAACAAGAAAAAAAAACAAGATATTTAGGTCTAACGAATTATTGTACGGAGTTTAAACCTCCCTCAACCTTATTACCGGTTTTTTAAAATAATAAATAGGGGGGGGGGGGGGGAAGGAGGGGGAAGGGACCTTAAAAGCTCACGCCTGGTTATATATTCTTATTAAAATTGCATCATATGTGGAATATAAATATAAAAATTCAAATCAAAGATTGGTTATAATATTTTATACAAAAAACACACAAAGATAACCTAATACAAAAACTCTCCTTCTTCGAGAACCTCTTGGGAGATATACATAAGGTTGGTTTTATGAGTTTTGATTTATTATTCATGAAGTAATTCAGGCCCATAGCTTAAAATTCCTAAATCAGCTGAATAAACAACCAAAACATTAAAATGGTGTTAATCTACATCAAATCTTATGAAAACCAAATGTTTAATATTAGTTATTCGTGGGGGGGGTGTGTGTGTTGGGGTTGGGGGGGGGGGGGGGGGGGGGGGGGGGGGTATGCAAAAACACACATCAATTTTAATGTTAAACAAAAATCTGAAAGATAAGTTCATTGACAAAAGTTCGAAAATTCCTAGAAAAAAAAAAAAAAAAAAACACAAACCAAGAATACAGGGAAAGTTAATTAAACGCCAAAAAGAGGGTAATAACAGAAACAGTCTGAAGAAAAAAATAGCACAGGCGAAAAAGGCAGAATAAATGACTCGAAAAAAAAAAGAAGTACAAAAATCTCAACTTCACAAAAAATCACGGGGAAGGAAGGTAATTACTAAAGTAATACAAACACCAGTTATGTGTTTACCTCTCCTAAGTTATGAGGTTACGTTAACGTTACATTCTTAGAATTTCTGTTATAAAACACCATTGCATTTTATTTATAAATTTATTTATTAAAGATATTTTAATCTCTTTAAATTTAATTCAATGTTGAAAGAGAGTGTAAATCAATCATCCCATAACATCATAAAATGTCAAAATTTGGTAATAAGTATTATAAAATTACAATGCATTAAATTAATGGTGACCGGTTTAATATTGACTAATAAAATAGTTGACTGCGATCTCCCTCCTTTCATCAATGTTTCCATGTAGATGTACACTAATATTAAGAAATTAATAACGTATTGATAAAATTATACAATTTTTTAAATGTTATTTATCAATACATTTAAAATCCAAATTTCCCTTTTCCTTATATAACATTTTTCATAATTACAATGGAAATGAATAATGAAATTTACAGAAAGGTAATACACAAAAAAAAAAAGAAAAAAAACAGGAAATTCAAATGTCACATCAACCTTTTAAACACATCATTGGAAATACAAATTACCTGTAAGTCAACATTTTACTCAGTGATTTAAAAAATCGAGGGTGTGTCTATAAAATTTAAACGATAATAATATAACCAAATTAGAATAATAAAGAAATCTATGCATACCTCCATTAAAATTAATACAATTATAGCAGCAAGACAAATAGCTTTTGCAATCCGGACCAACCTACACCAATCTTTAACGAAAATTCAAAAATGTGTTTATGGCTCATTTAAACATGATAAATTATTAACAAAAGTATGAATTCTTATGGTACAAATGAATCATTTAAACTAAGATTTTAAATCGTTTTTAAGAATTATTAATACCAATCTTTTATATTATATATAAATTTAACCATTTATATTAAATTAATTTATCCTTTATTTCATGTTTAAATTAACATTTGAATTCTATAAAGTTAGAAATTTGAATATCTGTAATTCAATTATACCTTACTGGTTGTTATAAATTATTTATTCTAACCTTCCCTTTCTTTCTTTTAATAAGAACGAAACGTTGATATTATTGTAATTATTAAAATTATTTATAATCCCTAATTTATAATTAGTAATATTTGTACTTAAATAATTACTTAATTACAAAATTGAAGTTTGTTTTCCTTTCAAATTAATTTATAAATAAGGCCACTTAATAATACTAATTTAAAGTAATTTATCAATAAATTTAAATCTTTCCAATTACATTGAATTCTGTCATTAGCAAAATATTCTGACAATATAAAAATACCGAAAATAATAAATATCGAGTAAATATATATTGTTGATTAAATTTTAAAATGGATTTGGAAAACATAGTGTAAATAAACTAACCATCAACATGACATATAAAAAGGGGTTTTACAGTACCTGGAAAAACTAACTGGCAACTAACTTTGACATCTATTGTATTGCGCTCTAAAACAGGTAGAGAATCTCAGAAACATTTCCAATGAAACAGACAAAAACCATTTAAAGAATTAATACTCGGCTAATAAAAAAATAAAATTTTGACTCAACATTTACAGGAAAAACATGCCATAAATTTAATTTAAAACATTTAAATAAACCAATGAACATTATAGAAATTAAAAATCAACGAGGTAGAAAAAAAAAATAAAGCGATAGAAGACGTTTCCATAATACTTAATAGATAGTCAGGATCCTCAAGATTTTCCAAACCTCCAAATTTAAAACACAAAAAAACCAATCTTTTGTAAAATATAAAACTAATAAATAAATAGAGCTAACCGAAATTAAAGTGGGTTAACTTAAACCACAATTTGAACATTCGTTATAAACATCTCCCAATTTTGTTTATGATGTAAAGATGTTAATCTGCCACTTTGTAAGATGGAAAAATATCACGGTTCAATTGTTTGCATATAATTGTTTCTAAACCAGAGAGGTTTTTCCCCCCCCCCCCCCCCCCCCCCCCCCTACACCCCCCCCCCCCCCCCCCCCCCCAATAAATATGCAAATCGATAAAATTTTAAAGAATTTTAACGAATGACATATATATATATATAATATAGTATTCAATAGTATATATATATATATATATCTAAAGTACCTTATTCCCATTTGCAATTCCTCTATATTCATGATTGTACTATTGACCTATGGGATAAGAAAAATAAAGATGTTATAAAACCACTTTTTGTCTTTACATCCTTTCTGTAATCAATTTTAACTCTTCAGTGAAGTTCCATTTGATTAACTTAACCTGTTTAGTTACACTATGAGTATGTCACTTGCACGTCAATAACTTGTGCAATTAGTAGGCAACCTGAGGGTATCAAGCTGTACGAGCATATAACATCTAGGTCCGATGATGATTGTACTAATTGGGTTCATCCTTACGGTCTACAATTATTTCTATGCACCCCAAAATAAAACCAACCTAGCCCGGGAGAGGGAACTATGCTCGTTTCCCTCGAAGGAAGCAATATCCGGAAGTTAACGCCCCTTAAA
This sequence comes from Homalodisca vitripennis, assembly GCF_021130785.1. Taxonomy (NCBI): domain Eukaryota; kingdom Metazoa; phylum Arthropoda; class Insecta; order Hemiptera; family Cicadellidae; genus Homalodisca; species Homalodisca vitripennis. The sequence goes on from NW_025778779.1 coordinate 14,898, forward strand.
CCACTGCAGGCACGGTTTTATCGCGTGGATAAAGTTGTTTTGGCAAAGTTGTTCAGTTTTCTTAAAATAGCCTGTTAAGGGAGCCCATAATTTTCATCTTCTTCGTTGGGATATCGTCCCAAAATAATATCGCACCAAGAAATATTGTCTTTAACGATAGAAGAAATGATTTTTATGTACTTTTCCCTAATTTATAATCCTCCACCTAGTCCCCCCCCCCCCTGCCGCAGTTTCTATAAATTTTTCGTGGTCGTTATTTTCTGGTGTAAAAGAACAAAATATTATATATTAGAGCATGACAATTAAATTATTATATACTATTTTAAGGGTATAAATTAAGCTGAAACGTGTGAAAAACTGTGTTGCTAAAATGTTGTGCATAGAGCCTTAAGTTGTCTAGATAACTTTCTATTTTGAAAACCTGCACTGGCTACCATCAACACAACGCAAGAGTCCACCAGATACAACCAGAAAACAAAGCCCTATTAAAGTTTAAAAAAAAACATCTAAACTAAAATGAAATAAATGAGTTAGATTAAGTTCTAGCCTCCAGTTCAACCTTTCTGTATATTTACAGCGGGGGTCTTGTAGTCCTAACGCTGAGACAGTTTGTTGGACTCCTAGATTCTGGAATCAAACATTACACCTAAAGATATCCTAAAAACCAGATCGAACGACAAAGAAACTCAAAAACGACCTCTTTCTACATCGGATTCGGACAGCAGAGTACACCTGGACTAGAAACAAAATGTAATTAAAATAGTCGTCGTATATTTCTCTTATTGAGTCAAAAAATCCTTCCCAAACATTGTTTTCTAATTAATATTTCAGCTTATGTATTTTTTAGTTTAAGTATCACTTTATTTTATATCCGTATTAATTGTTTGAAATATAAGTCATCGCTTTAGAGATTGCAAATAGCTCATCTAATATAACCCGGTTTACTGTATTTACGTTCTTATTCTTCAAACAATCACTTTTTGTCCTTCTTTCCATAACATAAAACTGGAAAAAGAAAAGAAAAAAAAAAAAAAAAAAAAAAAAAAAAAAAAAAAAAAAAAAAAAAAAAAAAAACAGAGCTCCGCCTAATCAATTTAGAAGTCAAACGTTTATCCAGTTATTTTTGTGGCACAAAAGGCCCCCAATAAAAATGGAGGCCTTTCTTTTTTAAGTAACTGAATGAATTATTGACCCATCAATTACAGGACCATACCTCGTCACAGCCTTAACGTTATATATGTTTTCCATCGAAACAGAAATATTTCTCTAATGATATGAAAATATAAAAAATATTGTACAATATTTTCTCAATTTTATAGTTGTATGTACAAACTCGTGGTGCCTGCCTATGCTATTTCACAATTCATCCAGTTTTTTTTTAATAATGGAAGAGTAGTTTCAAGGTTATAAAATTCATTAATTGAAATTGTTTTCTACCTAAATTGCATATTATGACAATTTTAATAAATGATTGAACTGGAAATGGTAGTGTACAATAATTGAAAATTGTACATGTCTTTGGTCTCAGGGAAATAATTCACATTAGAAGTATAGATAGAACATGATGAAAGAGGAAAACCTCTTTAACAACCAGACAATGCTTACTCAAGCTGCCTCCTAGCAGCCGACCCTCCAAGCCTCTAACCACAAACTTACCACCTTTTGCCGTTGAGCGGGCGCGGGGATTAGCCCGCGGCGGAAGGAGGCTCGCGGACCGTAGAGCAAAAAAAACCTACCCAACCCCCTCTTTTTGTACCACAACATAACCTGGTTTTATGTTCTATCTTTCTTTATCTGGAGTATTCAAACAGTTATGGTTTTTTGATTGAATTGGAAAACGGTTTTCACGCTCCGTTTCGTTGACGTTTTTTTTTGAAGTTGCCTTTGTGTGTGTTGTTGTTTTTTGTATTGTTTTTTTGAAAGGTTTGTATTATTGAATTGTTTTCTGTTATGAAAAATATCCACTATTCATTGTGTTGCAATTATGTAATAAAAAAAAACAGGACGTTCTTCCGCAAAAGAAATTTAAATATTCATTATTGATTTAAATTAAATTAATTAAAAAGTTTTAAGACAAGTTTAAGAACAACATATATATTTATGTGTATGGTGTACATGTTTTTTTTTTTTTTATATGTGTTTTAAAGATATGGGTTCAGGGGTCGATATTGTGTCCTCATTTAAATAAATCAAATATAAGAGTCTGTGCTAGGCCATTAGACATTTTTATTAAAGGGACCAACATTACTGGATAAGGGGCTCCTATTGTGAATGAAATTTTTTTTTATAAACCTTCTGCATAATGTTACGATTTAAGGTCATATTGTATTAGTTCCAATGGTCCTGGAAATATATCCGTTCTTTGTGGAACTAATTTCATAAAAATTTGGGCCACAAATATCTTTACGGTTTATATTGCAGACGAATTTAATTATAATTTGGACATTTTATGAAGTTTTCTGCACCATCTGAATATCATTAATATAAGGCCAACGTTCTACTTCCTAAGATTCAAACGTTATAGAGACTACTACAATCTATTTGAAAAAAAACACAACGTTGGTATTTTTTTTCTACTGTACTGGCGCGTATTCGACTACGTGCCATTTGTTTTGTAAAGCCCCATTAGATATTGGTGGATCTCAAGCACTTTTTAAAAGCCTTATTTTTAGAGATGTCTCAATTTCAAGATATAATCAACCAGCATCGTAAAAAGATCCTTTACTATATTTTTATTGTTATAGGTATATCTATAAAAAATAAAGCTCAAAATGGTTCACCTATACCTTTTATATATTCCCAAAAAACTATAAGCTTGGACGAAAACATACTAAAAATGTTGTAAATACGTGTGTTAACATTATCTTATTAAAACAAAGACATTTCTTCATGATTCTACGATAAAAATGAGGGGGGAAAGGAAAATTTTTACTTTTATCAAATTATATTGTTAACTCATATGAGAGGTCAATTCGTTTTGTAATATGACTTTGTAATATTGCCTTTTGTGATGATTAGGGCCTACCTACTATTATTCTGAGAGATAACTCTCTAAATCATAGCAAGAACACTGTTTTTCTCAGCGGAGGGAGCGTGAGGTAATTATTGGGGTCGATACCCTTCCACCTGTGCTGTTCAGACAGCTTTAATGTTAGGGGCGATTATGATTTGATGAATAATATGGCCAACAGTTAAACGTGGAAGAGTGTTGCAACAAATATTGAGCATATTGAATAGGGGTCTGGAATAGTGCTTCTATTGAACCCTCCGTATTCATTGGTGTGTGTTTCATATGGGAATATTCAAATGACCAGTTTATATGAGTATTTGTAGTGATGTGTTTGACAGTGTTTTGAATAGGTGCTTTATTATAAGCAATAAACTCCAGGATAGGAAAGTATGGAAGAGTTGGAAAGGGGTAAAAAGAAGGAGGTGTAAACTAATACTTTATATAAGGTAGTAGGAGGAAAACAAGTTTAAAGGTTAGTATTATGGCGCAAAACCACACATACAGCATAACGGCTTTTTCTCTCTTTTCGCTCAGCAGCTTCATTGCTACAAAAATTTTTTAAAGTCTATAATACCTTACTTAATTTTTTTAAGAGTAATACAGAAATTTCTATTGGTTCCAAGCAGACAGGAGAATTAAATATGCCCCCTAACCCACAAGTACAGTCGTGCCCAACCAAATTTCAGTACAAAATTAATTACATGTTAAGAATGCCATATGGTTGTTGTTCGAAAGACTGTTTCCAAATCGTTTTATATACTAATCAATAACATAAATATTAATTACTTTTTATAAATCTGAAATAGTGGTGAACCAATTATGGTAAAACTTAAAATTAAATTGTTTATTAGGATTTCTAACAATTGACCATAAATTAACAAGTCCCGCACAACCTTCCAGTAAAGTTTAACTTATAAACCTTCAAGAAGAAAAATAAAATGTCAGAATGATTGTAACCAGACTATTTAGAGAGAATGTAATGGTTAACTTACTTGAACTAAGTATCTTGGTATTTTAATTTATTTCATTGTTTAAAAGATAAATAATAAAAAACTTTTATTGAAATTGAAATACCATTACAAGGCACAAAATCCCACCTCCTTCCAGTAATATTTTATATTTTTACATCTTCCAAGCTAAATAAATAAAATATCAAGAATGACTGTAAAATACTTTTGACATAAAGTTATGGGTGTTTTTTTAAAAAATAAAATTTCTTGAAATAGATAGCTTTTATAATTAGGTGTAATTGAGATTGTTTCAAACAACAAATATCATACAAATTTATTTTAAATAGAAATGGAGGACTGTTGCCTGTGTGGTGGAATGAGAGAGCCCATGTGTGTTTGCTTTTGTGAACGCACCACCCACACAGATATTTTTTAACCACTATTTAATGTGTAGAAAGAATATTGTTTTTATTTCTATTTTCATAATAGATTAACTACCACTGGTCTTCAAGAAGTTAAACAAATTAATACTTTTAAACTGCCTATTACTTTTTTAGAAAATAAATTTTAATAAAGAACAAAACAGGAAAATCTTGTTGACATTTACTTTTTAAAAATTTCAAAATCTTGTGAACCATTTTAGTTTAAAAATAGTAAATGGAGTTTATGCGGGGATGGCATATAATTTTTTTTTACACATTTTAATATAGTAAAGGTTGAAACTTATTGATACAATGTTATCTCTTAGATTTCAGAGCATATATAGTATGATAATGAAAAAGTAATTTTTTTATAACGAGTTTTAACACGAGTCTATGTTTGGCAAGCACTGCTGGGGTAAGACATGTATTTGTTTGGCGATCATGAGACAAAATGTGAAACACAAGTTCAAATAGTGCTGTAAAACGGATTCCAATTCCACCTTTTTGCCGGAGGGTTGCGGTTTACGATCTGTGGGGGGAAATCTGTAAATGCAAAATCAAATAATGAATTGTAGTTGATTGTACAATCGGAGGGCTGAATTTTGGGATTTTGATGTGCTCTGAACCATCTGTCAGTTTGCGCCGGCTTAAAACATTTTAGGATACATTACGATACATCTGCATATTTCAATGGAGATAGGAAAAGATGCAAAAAGTTAAAAATACACAAATGATAAGAAAATTCTGGATTTTGAAAATTCTTTATAAAGCTTTTGATTGAAATGATTAATTTTCATAATAATGAGTTGTATATCTATAACTTTGTTAAGAAATAATGATTTCCATTTAATACGCAATAAAACTAATAAAAATTTAAATTCTGAGAAGAAACTGTGAAAGAATATAAATCTTAACCCTTATTTATTCTTTTAATGGAGTTGAAAAGGTTAATCTTTTTGGCATCTTTTGAGTATAAAAGTGTTTATATTCGGATATTTAATATTTACATACTATATGAACAAATCCATACTGGTAAAGTAAACACTGTAATGAAGGTCTTGTTTGTTATTATACGTTCATGAAACATGGTAAAATAGTTAAACTGAGTGCTATACGTTTATAGGGTGCCAATTATTTGCAATCAGCATATTCGATTTTTAGTTCTAAATAAGCAAATATAAAAAATTTGAGGTTTCTTGTCTGGATGGAAATATGAAATTGGAAAATTTTGTTTGAGCTAAAGAATAAAAAGCGTAGCGCGCAAAAGATTGTAATTTGTCACATCTATTTTAATCTAAAAATATGTAATAAAAGGAACGTCCCACATTTAGAATTTTAGACTGAAAAAATAGTTTTTAAACACAAACAGAAATATTTTAAAAGATGGTTCAAAGTGTTTTAAAAAAAGGACTTTAAGATTTAAAAAAAGGAGATTTAAATATCTAGGGAGGTACAATGGACCTAAATTATAAATTATCATTCATTGGATAAGTCCTAACGGGAAACAATTGATCTATCCTGATAGAATTATTGAATACGAGTCTTAATAAACAATGCAGTGGTTTTAATACCTTAATTGCAAAATTGCTGGCTGAAGGATAAAATAAAATACCTTTGGATATCTATAGACATTATACAGGGTGTGTTTCAGTTGAAATATGTTCCAATAACTTTAGATATTTGGGTTTTTTCTACATCTTTTTGAAAATTTAAAAAATTAACATTGTTCCCCTTTAACTCTAAAGATTCTCAAAGATAGCGGAAGTGGGAAAATTATTCCCCATGAAAATAACTCAAAACCTTCTAAAATCTCCCACCATTTTGGAAAACGGGCTGAATTTATGTTGGTTAATACTGTCATTTTCCTTATGGTGTTTAACACAAAAAGTAATAAATTTCTCAACTTGTTGTAAATATTTTTTTATAAAAACACAAACAGATAGATAGACCGGAAAACTAAATGTTTTAGGACAATAACCTTCATATGAACGTTTTTACTCATTTTACGTGTAGAACATTAATCGCCTACACCGTATTGGGAACACTTTTTAATGAACACTCTAGTGTATAGTAGTGGTATAACCTTTAGGAAAACGCTGTCATATTAAAACACTGGTTACTAGATTAACGATTGGTAAGGCACTGTAAAATAGTGATGTGCAAGATCAATGAGATTGTCAATTGAGTAACTTATGAGAATTTTGATTTGAAATACATTGTTATTCAAACACGAAGTAACGTACAATGGGGGTGGGTGGGCGCAGGTTAGTAGGTTTGAGGACATAGGCCAATGTTGCCCTGTTTCATTCCTTAGATGTTCTAGGTACCAGTACATAGGGTTACCATACGTACAGACTGTTGTTGTACACATGGTAATTAGGATCCAGATTTAATGCATTACCATTTGTGATTATTAGACATTCGATTTCCCTTTATTACGCTTCCCTACACTCGGTTAATTGCGTTTTTTATTTACAACAACAGATTGCCCGCGGCATTCCGCACGCAATTTTCCCCGTTGAAAACAGTACACTATAAAGTTCTCTTATTCTGTGTCTAGCACATTCTAACATTGATGGATAATTGTATAGCGTTCCATCGTGAGCCGTCTTGGGCCATTATGGAAGGTATAGTACCTTAATTGCCTGCCTCGATCGTTTCCCTTGTTTGCTAGGTGTTGGGATACTTATTCAGAACAATTTTAATGTATATTGGATGAAATCTCGGTAAACTAATTAGTTATAAAGAAAATCAATTCGGTCTTTAAATGTTTAAATTTTTCGGTCTAAACTTATTTCCAGTATGATGGTAGAGTGTCCTCAAGAAAAGTATCAAAGAAACCCAATTTGCGATCATAATGTGTCGTGCTTTCGCGCTTTTCGATTTACTTTCATGTAACCAATTTCGATTACCAGGAGTGCAAACTTGCACGGATTTTTACAATGGGAGTTGGGTTTCAGAAGAGTCGTTTAAATTATAGTATTTTTAGGGCATTAGATAGTTTATTGATCATTTGGTGCAAGCTGAATTTTTTAAAATTAGGCAAGGTCGTCTTCATCAACCTGCATTACATACTACTGAATCAGCACTTAACAATAAAAAGTTTCAAAATTTTAAAGTAACAAATGGGGTTTTTTCTGCCTTTCTTTGAGAACTTCAGCTAAAGGGATTAAAAACAGCTGTTAAGTTTCAGTTCGCTTTGTTTTATGTGTCGTAGCGCTGTCTTCGGAAAACCCAATATATAACACCTAACCCATCAACAACGTGGGTTTTATAAATTTAAAAAGTAATTTGAATTTTAAACTATGTTAAAAATGGACCAAAATTTTACTCTAGTAGGGGTATGCCTTTTGAGTGGTTCGTCCAGAACGAGTATGAATCACGGTGGCTATTGTCACGATTTTCGTGCAGTTGGTTCCAGATTATATACGGAAAAATACAGTACAAACATTCGCATTTTATATTACATATATATATACATAGTATATATATATATAATATAGAATGTATTTTATTTTAGAATTTTTTTATTATCACATTTATCACTTTTCTACCGCTAAAATTTTTTCAATAGGTAAGGTGGTGACATTAAAATGTGCCTAGGTCGGTAGCCCAGCACGAGCCTTTTCAGTGGTACTTTTTGTGGACGGTCCGATTTAAAAAGTTTACAACTATATTCATTTTAAAAACTATTATTGTTTAGTGTTTTCCCCAGCCAGTTTAAATTTTTTGTGGGAAAATTTGTCATTCCATTATATATTTATTAATTTATTCTCTGTGATGATGTTATTTGTTTTGAGTTTTTTGAGAGGACGGTTTGTTACTTGGTAAGATTAGGTAGAGTAAAGTTACATATAAAAATTGAGTCCATTTTTGTACATTTAGGAAAAGAGTACGTGACTCACTTCAAAGTGTCTGCAGATTTATAAAAAAGCATGCCAACTTATAAGTTACCAAAATTTTATTTATTCTATTAAAATTGAATAGGTTTTTGAATTTTGGTGAAACTAAACTTATGAAATATTTACTCGCAATTTAAAAATCTTTGGGAAATAAATACTTTGGGTATGTGTACTTGAAGTTGAACAGTTCCATTCATTAGTATTTCTGTGGTGTGTATAAAACAGTCTATCATTTTCATATTTTCTTAATAAGACTTTTTATATATTTTTGTAACAATAAATTATACGAAGATGTTGAGACTATTGGTGTTTTTTGTATAGTGCGTGCTCAACTCAAATAAACATTTTTATCCGAAAATAAACTGAAATATACTTAATTTTTGATAAATGGATACATTTTCATACATTCGTTATGGATACCAGGTAATTTAGAATGGAAAAATGGCTGAGACAATAATGAGATGGTTTGCTCATTATGATGTTACCCTGATAGTTTTTTAGAATGAAAGGCAATGCAAACATCTTTATTTGTTGTATTACCATATGTATTTCGGCCACACCAGTAATGAACGTAACCTAAAAACGTATGCAAATCTGAAGTTTAAAAGGACCTTGACCTGGAAGGGTTTAAAATTGATACTTAAACTCATTAAACTGAATGTTTCGCCAGTTGTCCGTAGTATCTTGACCGTGAGGGCTGGATACTGTATTTCAACTGTGCGCCATTTGTTGCCTTAGCTCTATTGTAGGGGTTTTCTTGTGCGGTTTGACCCAAAATTGTTGTCTTCTGAATCAGTTTTTTGGGGAAGATAGGTTTTTCCATTGATTGAGCGTTAGCGAATCGCTCGAGGGACTGCATAAACTTCATGTCGGTCAGCCTCTGGCTGTATGTTATCGAAAAAATGAAACCACCAAAATAGACAACAGTTGGCAACACTCTGTTCGAATATGGTGTTTACTGCATAGGATTGGCTGAGCGTGTAGAAAGATTATCAATTATGTTATTCCATGGGGTTTAAACCATAATGTGACTAAGGGGAAAGAACACAATAAATAAACTTGTAACATAAATTTTAACAGGAGATCTCAAGAGAGGGTTTTTTGTAGGTATATAGTAAAACAATTGTAGACTGACTACCCAACACATACAAACCATTGTTGTATAGGGTGGCTGTAAGTAAATTTTTAAAATTAGTTAAAACACTGATATTAAAGAATGAAAAATAGAATATCTTATGGGTAACCATTACGTCAGTAAGATTTGGCAGATAAATAAAAGTCTAAACAAAAAGGGAAAAACAACCCGGGGTAACAGTTTGCAAAACGTGGCATTTTTTCCAGGGAAAAGCAAAAAAGGGAATAAAGAAAAAGTTGGAGATCATTAGTTAGTCGAATGCAATTTTTTTACTTTTATTGTCCATTCCACAGCTATGATACCGATTTTATAAAGTTTTTAAATGAAAAAATAATGAACTATTACGTGGTGAGATTAGGCTGAGAAATGTTTTCAATCATAAGACTTATACATTCGTACGAGCTTCTTCTTATTGGGGGATCCAAATGCCTTTAATTATAACTCATACAGTAACTATTATATGATGTGTTTCATCGAGCTCGAAAAAGGGCCTCAAACAAAATAAAATTCCGTATTGTTGGAGTGAACTGTTCATAATTTAAAAAGCAGTTGTCCTTTATGTTTATTTTGGTGTTCGTAATTTGTTCATGTTGGGTTTTTTTAATTTTTGGAAATTTGTTTCTAGATGTTGCATGTACTTTCATGGAATTGTTCTGATACTGACCACATTGAGGCCGTATCGTTCAGTAGGCTGACTTATTTTGAGTTTATGTAGGCCAAAAAGGGATGTAAAAATTTCGTTTTGTACACCTTACTGCTGCCTACTTATCTGTCCGCTGAACTTTCACATGAATGAGCTACAAGTGTCAAAAATTTTTTAGCAAGCAGCCCTTTCAGCGACACCGCCTAACTTTTTATTAGTACCCCCAAAAGAAATACAATTGCGATGCCACCTAAGAATTTTTTTTTAAAATGATGAAAATTTTCAAATTTGTAAAAATTAACAAGAAGATAGCACCCCGGGGTTAACATGTCTGTGATTCTGCGAGATAAACGTTACCTTGAGACGCAAGAGGGTTTTGCTATTTCAATGTAATAGTTTGTAAAGAGTTACAAGGGTATAATGGTTCAGTAAATCTCTTTTATAAGAGATCGCTGAGCGTAGTAATTGATTTTAAAGTGAATATTGAAGAGATTTTAATTTAAAACTAATCTTAAAAAGTTTGATGAAATATTTGTGCATACATGGTTTGAATTTAGCTTTCTGTCTGTCGCGACTTTGTTGATTTTATTTAAAACTGAAGTTGCTGTCCTAAATGTGGTGACATTTTAAATTTTAAAATAAGAACTCTTATTTGTCGTTATGCGGCAGTTTAAATGCAAAACATAGAAAAAATTTAATTTCCCCGTTTTACATTAAAGAATTTCTTTTAGTTTTCTCACGAACTGCCCTATGAAATAGCCCTTTTAAAGCGTATCTACAGATGTAAAGAGAGACTGTACAATATGCAAAACATAAAAAAGGTAAGAACGAAATAAAATAAAGTAGATTTGGGGAATGGTTTTTTCCCAAAACCCAAAATACTAGGCAACAGAGATAAAGGGGGGTTTTATATTTGACTCTAAATTTTTAATTTTCTCTCAGATAATTGACGAAACCAGTGTAGTAAAATCTCAAGGCATTAAATTTTAGATGGCATATTAAAATTTCCCCAAGTTAGGAGATGAAGTGTTAAATTAAGATTACACCAAAACGTTTTGTGAAGACCACAAAAAATAAAACAAAAGCAAGGGGTTTATAATAATTACGGAAAATATCATGTGAACTCCTACTTTGCGTGAACTTATTGCCTTGTTTAAAATTTTTCGCGTATATTGTTTAAAAAATAATATAAATTTAAATATTGTTGTCGTTACGTTTAATTAAATGCAATCAGAGTTGTATGGACAGTGTATTACACAGAATCAATTTAAAATTGTTATGGTTCATTTAACCATGCAATCTTTGGGCTTATCGATAGGGGGAAAGTCATTAGAGCTATATATAAGTAATATATTACTTTTCGTGGACGACAGAGACAATTAAACAATCCAAGCATATTTGTGGGTGCCTTTGGGTGAACGCCCAAACCGACTCTTACTTGCCCCTCCACATTTCTATCATTGTTTGGAAGGTCTGTCTATAGAATAACTTGTCAGATATAGGGATAATATACCATAAAGACTGGTATAATTATTTATGTCGAATGAAACAATAAAAACTAAATTTAAAACGGAATATCCAGCAAATCGTGACTTATAATACATTCCAATCGATGAGGGTTTATTCACACAGACGAACAAACACGAACGAATGTGTTATACATCAGTCGAACAAACAGAACGAATGAGCGATCGCACAGACGAACAACAGAACGAATGAGTTATCACACAGAAAGGAAGCAAACTGTACGAATGAAGTTATTCACACAGAAAGAACAACAGAACGAATATAGTTAGTTCACAGATCAACAAACAAAGAACGATTGAAGTTATCACACAGACAACAAACAGACGATTATTCCGAAGATTTTAAAAACCCCAAAAAACGTACATTCCCCAATTTGAAGAAGAATACACCCAAAAAGGTACCCAAAAAGTTTCTAGTCTCTAGGATCTGTGCTGTCATGATGTATTTACAAAGAGCCCAGCCGAGGATTTTTAGACTGCAATGCCGGACTCCCTTATCACCCTTTTTTGATCCCAATTCAATCAAGTGAACAGTTCGTCGTTAACCTCGGATATAACCCATTTACCGGGGTTCATCTCCAGAACCCTTTTCCCAAAATCAGCTAGCTTATAGACGCGGGCAGACAAGGCTGTTGCATGGACCTTTTGACAAAAAATCAAGGGGGGTCCTTCATCAGACAAGAGGGAAAAAGGCAGATACCAATTTTTTGAGTCTAAGGGGGGCCTTTTTTCTATCGACCAGCACTTACGAACTTGTACAGCTATGATTGCCATAGTGGCCCTCATTGGGTTCGTAATTTTAACAACAAAATATATTGGGGAAATTGTTGGGGTATGCACTACGGAACACAGCACGCGAACTTCGCACACATTCTCCACGTTCTTGAACTGTTGAACATGACAAATAAAAATATTTTATATTAAACCCATTACTATTTTTTAATTTTATAAATCCCACACTTGTGAGGATTAAATACCCAACATAAACAAGCTTAATTAGGTTTGTATACTGGGGGATAAACAGGTGAGATCTTGTATTCCACTTATTGTTAGGTAAAATAAGGGGAACTTTAATAGAGTCAAATTTGTTAAAAAATTTTTGACTTCCACACCTTTTGAGATCGGACTTTTAAGACGTCTCGTTAACAATTGAACATAATAGTGCATCTGTTTGGGGAAATTTTACATATACACTGTGGGAAAATAGGGCCTATACTAGGGATTTGGAATGTATTCAACCCTCTTTTAAAACCTTTTCTGTTAGGAGCTTATATGAGTTATTTAGTAAAATAGTTTCAAATAAATTTGTTAATTTTGAATAAGTTAAAAAGTATTAAAAAAGACAATTTTTTTTTAAACTTCGCCAAAACCCGGTGGATTAAAGGGAGTACCCCAATCTTTAAATAATTCAATATTGCTACCTGTAAAAATATAAAACAACATTAGTTCATTAAATAAAAAAATTTTTCCTTATTTAAAAGGCCCCACTCTACATTTACGTCAATGACAACTTTAGAATCACATAGCGCTAGAACCCCAAAGCGCTTAGAGATCTAATTTTGGAAGTAATCAGTTTTGTTCATTAGTGTGTTCAGGGTTTTTAAAGAAAAAATTAAATGTTATATTTTTAAAAAACCAGTAGAAATAAAATTTATAGATATAGATATTGATATATATATATAATATATATTATATATATATTATATGTTGGTTTTTATATTCAGGAATGTTCTATGGAAACCTCTTTTCTAAAACTTTACAATTGAACAACCTAATATCTACTGAAACAATACCGGGCTTTATATTACAATACACTAAAAAGGGTTTAACGAATCTAAACCCTGAAAATATTCGCTAATACCTTGAGAGGCAACTCTTAAAACCTGGAGCAACTTTAAAGTTAGTGTTTTCTCACTGCATCATATATGGAGTGTCTTGGGCTCTCTCCTTCCCCACATACAGGACTTTAGCTTTTCCCCTCTGACACATGTATTCGTGGATTTCTACTTTTTCTTTCTCCAACTCGGTATCGCCTTTCGCTTTTTTTTGCCCGAAGGCGGCGTCTGCTCCCTACCCTTTTCCATGTTTGGCAGAAGGCACGTGTTGTCCTACGACCTTTTAGGCCTAACTGTTCTAAAACCTTGCTGGTCATTAGAAGTTCCCCTCCATTTAAAAGATAAAGACTGCGTACGATAAACCCCAAATCGCAACGGTTTGGTAAAGTAATTTTAAGACCTTTTTGGAATCGCGAGACCATAAGACCATTATTTAGAATCTCGTTAGGGTTTTCTGGTCTTTTTCCTTTCAGGTATTTTACTGATGTCCAGTTCAGCAAAACTCTGAAAAGGGGCTTTATTTTCAAATGGACTTCCCAAATGGAATATGTAAGTGTTTTTGGGAAACACGTAATTTATTTGTCCAAAATTTTGGCTCTGCTGTAAATTTTACATGTTGTGGTCATCGTTAGGGCACATGATGATGCTGGGTGTTGTAACATGTTATCTTTTTTTTACATACAAAAAATTTAAATTTTAAAATTTTAAAAATTTTTCCCATTATGATAATTGCAAAATTAGAACATACTATTTTTTTTTACAGTTTACTGATAAAGACTTGAGTTTTTATAAACCATTTAAAAAAGGAGCGAAATAAGTATTTTACTGACGATAGTCTAACGCTAGCTGGCAGGTTTTCCGTCTCCACGAGATCGCCGCTTCCCCGCCGATCACGCGAGAGGAGAAGGCTTCCCCCCACCCCCCGCGATCGCCGCAACCTAATATAATGACGGCTGATTGAAGAAACCTCGGAGACAGTCAGTGACCGCGACAACTAGCCGACGACCGCTGCTCACCACGACGACTTCGAACCCCTTTTCCCCCCCGAAACCCCGCTCGCTGATACGACTGTACATTCGCGACTCGAGACGCCGCCGATATCCCAAAGCACTCAGGTAAGGAACTACGACCCGTTTCCCCTTACGAAAGTGTTTATCTCCGCCATCATACCCCAAATTCTGCCAAAATTTTTATGTGAAACGAACTTTAAATTTTTATTTGGGTTCTTTTAAATGATAATGTAATCGATCTGAATATTTTAGTATGGTTTGATGGTTATAATTTTATTTTGATAAGATTAGTGTTTGATTGTAAAAATTTATGCTTCTTATAATAATTTATTTGTTATTTAAAGTATCATTAAAAAGTTAAATAGACATAGATTGTGACTTTCTCAAGTTAACTGAAACTTTAAATTTAAACTTTTTCCCCAACTTGAATTTAAACTATAGTTATTCTTTTCTTCAATTTAAACTTAAATATGTAGAAATTTCAATTTACTCAGATTATGTTTGGGTCATTTCGACTAAGTTTTAATGTCGGTGTTTTAATTTTTTCCGTTCTAAATTTTTCAGATCTCGCAAATTTTCTTGTCCTGGGGCGTTTGATCCTGACACCTCATCCCGATTTCCCTTTTAAAACGAACTTTCCTACCCAAATTATCTCCTACCCGGGGATATAAATTTTTAACATCGGGACTCGCCTTACCACTGCTTTCTTTTCCCGGGCGTTAGTACAGGGCAGCCTAGACCACGACTTTTCCCTTTTAGAAATACTTTTCTTTCCCTCCGACCACCCGTCCCTCATAAACTAAATCTGATTTCAAATCGATGTAAATTTTTTTTTAATAATTTAGGTATAAAGTTTTTGCTCGACAGCATTCTGTTGGGCTGATTAGATCACTTGTTCGTGGCGAATCTCTATCTACTCGAAAGATGGTTCTGGTCTGGAGTGAATTTCAATCGTAGTTGTCATTTTATTAATTATTTCTTTCGTTGTAAGCGATTAGCTTTATTTTCTCCCCCTTTTGATCTAGTGCGACTCGCACCCGTTCGTGTTGAGTGGGGCGGTATTACGTCCTGACAACACCCTCCCCCGATTTAAACCTCCATCAAAATATTTATTTAACGAGATTTTAGTTTATGTTTCTGTGTTCTGTGCAGATGGGTAGTGGGTCTATGGTTTCGGGGGGGGTGTGTCCATAGAGCCCGATAATTTATAGTAAGTAGCTGAGTACCGTATGTTGCTATGGTTTTTAAATCATGTGTCCTTGATCTTACTTAAAAAGCATTTGGTAGGAGGTTCTGCAAGGTGTGTTTATAAGTGAATTACTTTTGTTTTTTTTTTTATTTTTCCCAAAATTTATATGCCTGAAAAAGTAAACTTGATAGTTTATTGTGGAGCTATTACACTTGCCCTACAGAATAAATACAGCTTAGTATATTTGTAGATTAGAAAATTCCCATCGACTGTTGCATCCCGTAGAATAGTTTTTTGGGGTTAAATGGTTAGAGGGCCCGGTTGATTTGCTTTAAATGTAATATAGTATTGCACTTGATATTGGGTGCATGGCTAAGTTTTATTTATAAGATTGGGATTTTTGCTAGTTGGGTTTGATTTGAATATTGCCTTTGTGTTCCAGTGCTAGTCATATTGTGTGCTTTGATTTTGTATTTTTGTGCTCCTACTAACCATCATTATTTAAAAACCGATTAATTATGCCAAACCCCGGGCTCTGACAAGAATACGTGTAAACGACGCCCCAACCCAAAGGGTTTCATGGGAAAGACTACTCACTTACTTTTGTAATATTCCTCACGGTCCGACGTTATCAAGTAAATAAGTCAGTTGGTTTTCGTAAATCGAACTCGCTTGAACAATTTTAAACCGTCCCGAGAAACAAGATTTTTTTAGTTTCTGAGCAGATTAGGTTTTTTATTTTTGTTAAGTCTTCAAATTGTATGTGGAGTCGACGAGATGTAGTAACCCAACGTTATTTTGGGAAGTATCAATTTCTTCCGCAGGGGCCCCTCTGATTCGACTCCTAACAAGAATTTAATAGTTATATAAATTTTCGCGAACCCCACCTGAATTTTTGCTAACCAAAACCCCAGCTCGTCTGGCTATCTGGCAATTGCGAATATTTTCGCTTGCCCCCCGAAAATAACATCCGCAAAGGTGCGCCCGAACAAATGGACTGTAAGATACGTTTAAAAGTTACGAACTTTACGATGTTACTTTAACATTTTTTTTGGAAAATTTTACTTACGACTAAAAATTTTTGTGAAAGGAGTTTATACATTATAACTGTTTCGTAAGAAAATGTGATACATTACTATTAATGAATGTACTACGGAACCTTGGCCTCCGCCCTTATCAAATTTTATTCTTATTGGGATGTGTAATGGAAATGATGGACATAGGGGACGCAACCAACGAATAACCCAATCTACAACTACTACGACTAGTCAACTCGGGGGTTACGACACCACAGCTTCCTTTGTGGTACATAATCCAAAAAACTTTGTCCCCCCTACATCGCCCCCGATTACTCTACGCCTACTGCTACTAGTACCACTCACCACCACTAATAGGGACCACCACCACTACTACAGTAATAACTACTACTTGAAATGGCCTACCGATCCCCCCTATCCACCCCCCTATTCCCCCCAATCCCCCAAAATTATGCTTCCGTTTCCCCTTTCGGAGAAGGACCTCCGTGTGGGCTGGGATTTATAAATTTTGCAAAAGAAACGACCGTCAGAAGAGTTGTGGGAAAAAAGTTTTATCTGAATCCGGTATGGTAATGTGGCTGAACTACGGTAAAGCGGCTTGTAACTTATTCTAGGTCTGGAAAAACACCTCCTGAACCCTTTCTTCCACTAAGAACAGAAGTATTGTCATACGGAAAAAAAACCCCTCGCGACAATGTAGTTATCCTCAGCATTAGGAAACCGATTAGTGCCTCTCATGTGGAATGTCTTATACAACATGGGAGAAGTTAGCAATTCGAGAAAGGAGAAACCTCCCATCTACAGACTTGTGTTAGACTAGTAAAAACGAGTAGCCCGTTTAAATTTGCACGAAAAATCTATAAGTTCCCCATAGGGCCCCCAACATACAATCTAACCATGTATCAAACACCTCCCCACCGCGGTGAAAATTTTCCGTACACGCAAGATCCCTGCACATGGATGAGCGCCTTGTGACCCGAAATTTTTGGAGTTTGGACAGTGACGCTAACATGGCAAGCAGCGCCTACATCTGAACTTAGACACCGGGATATCCCTTCATATCTGCAATCAAGTTCGGAAAATGGAATTTGAATTCGATGGGATGGAGACCCAAAAAGTTATCTTTCATTGAGAGTCGCATTGAACGGCCGAAGCTTATACATACCTCCGCGATCGGCTTACTAAAAGCATTAAAACCGGGGAACTTTTTAAGGGAAACGCTCCTTTCTTGGGGTACGAAAATAATATTCATTTTGGGGACAAACTAAGACGACTGTTATAATCACTTTCGAAGAGCAGTATCTTCCCCTCCAGAGTCCGACGTAACTGGATGAGTATTATCGCGTAGAACTGCAGGCGAGAGGAGCCAATGCGAAAAATTTATTGTAGCCCTTACGACTCTAAAAATTTTCCGACAACGTGGTTGGCTCCTCTGTATTACCAAACACTATATCCGATTAGATTCAAAAATGAACCCCATGATAGACAATTGAACGTTCTAAAGGGGAAAAAAGTGTTCATCTCGATGATGGAATAATTCATCTTGCCGAAGGTTATGAAAGTATGTGCGTGAGAAGAATTTTAGTTACCGACCTCCTCCAAAATTTCCGAGCTCAATTTTCCATGGGTACCTGAGAACACATAACGTCGTCAAAACGTTAAGTTTTTAAGTCATACCCATACAGATGTTAGATAAGCCAGAACGTATCACGAAAAACCCTTATCGTTTTCCCCCGATAAGCGAAGGTTCGACCCTTTCTACAACTGTCCGAACACACTACTCTGCCAAGGCACCTTACTACAGATAACAACGACTACCATTCCTACTTGTGTTGGGGAATTTTGGGGAGAAACTAAAGGGCATAAATACCATCCATGCCTCGTCCCTATAACCATTTTCGCTTTGTAACTTTGTAAAAAAGTAGGAAGCCGGGGAACCGTCCCAGTGTCCTTGCAGGCAGGGGGAAACATTTTCCGGAGCCCGGAGCGTCAGTGTGTCCCGGGTCCTGGGGCCCCAAACAATTCACCTCAATCGAAATGGCCCAAGTGGCTCAACCAAATTTAAGAATTTTTAACGAAAAAGCAGCTGTGCAGAAGGTTTTAAAAAAATCGTACGATCCTAACCATTTGTATCCTTTAAGATGCAAGAAACTACATTTTGTGCAAAACGGCGTGCAAACGGATTCGATGGTGACTATTATAGGGGGAAAGATAGCTCATCACTATTACAGTTTAGGCCCGTTTAGCCTAAAACGTAAATGTTAATGTTAATCAATGGCCGGATAGCACATTAGCCCGATATCTCAGGCCCCTTTCGAAGTTAACTGAGAGTAGCCGATAATTTAGAGACTAAGGTAAAACGCGCCCTGTTTCTACCAGGCTTAACGACGCCGAGGATTTGGGTATGACGTTATAACTCCTTTAAAACGATCGATATCACTCCTCATAAATACTGCAGAAACAGTGAAATCTAGATGCGATAATTTTTCAAAACTATTCATTTACTGATGCCTTTATGACACTAACAGAAGTGAAATAGTTAAAAACTGAAAGAATTCCGTGTTTTATCTGTTGAATTTGTTCGAATGGTGTTTATTTGGGTCCAACGGCCAACATGTAGTGGTACATAAAATTCGCCTTAAAAAAACTGATACAACCCATGAAATCAGAAGGGTATTCAGTATCGCAACCCGCAATGCTGGCCGATCATTTGACAAAGAAGGACAAGAGGCTGGTGTCAGGGCCCATCATTTAACCATCATCTTATCCTTTGGGAGCTCTCCACTAAAAGGGGGCTGGTTATGAAATCGAATTTGGGGAAAAGTAAAGGGTGTTGCATCGACTTAAGAGCGAGCTAATGCGGTTCAGTGAAAGGAGCAATATCCCATTTTCCCCCAAATAAGGTGCATACTTCGACAAACTGGGAGGAAATGCTTGCTATATATCCACGATCGACTTAAATGATGGGCTATTGGCTGTTACCTCTCGTAGTTAACATAGACCAGTTCGGCATTTCACTGTCACTGTTCCCGGCAGAGGGGGGTTTATTCCCAATTCAAGGTCATCCATATTGGCTTACACTTCCCTGATCCGGCTAAACCCCTTTTCCAGAGTATTGCTAACCAAGTGATAGGAAAACCCCTGAGCTTGATCCTCTACGCTTGTTGCCTATTTAGTACATTTGGTCTGGTATCCCGAACTTTCGAAGAACATTTAATAACTTCTGAAATGAAGTTGTTCGAACGCCCCTTTAGAAATGCAGGATTATTACCTATTAGGGTATAAATGGTAACTTTTGGGGTAAAAAGGAGTTAAAATAAACCCTTGGGGGCCACGTAATAAACGAGGAGAGGAATCCCAGAAAAAAACCGTGATCCAGAAAAGGTATATCAAAAAAAATTTTGTGGATTTTCCAAAAGCACCGAAAACGGTTTTAAAACAAGTACGGAGTTTTCGTGACTTGCCCCCCGTCTTGGGGTACAGACGATTTATCGAAAACTTTGCAACATATCATTCCATATGACGAAACGCTTGAAGAAAGGGGGGAAGTGATGGGATATGGACGGGAAAATTCTCAAGAAACTAGCATTCAATTCCCTTTTTAAGCAAAACTTCTAATACCGCACCGGGGTTTTATAACCCGGCTAAAAGGGCCCCTGCCCGGACTTTCAAGGGAAAAAAATTTTGTGGTCCACGTGGGGATCCTTCCCCAAATGGGAAAGGGTTTTAGGGCTTCGCTGACTCAAAACTAGTGGCAAGCGGTAGAATTACTACATATTGCGAGTCGACTTTTCACACGAGGGGAAATGAAAAGAAATTGTTCCGTAACCGAGATAGAAGTGCCTACTCTGGTATGGGCCGGTTTTCAAAAATTTTCGTCCTACCCCTCGAAGGGTTACAAAGTGTATTTTGCCCGATAAACTGACCTTCAAGCTTAAAGTGGGTTGTGATTTGGGGAAAAACCATCTGGGGAAGACTTGGCTCCGCTGGATCTGGAAACACAGCAAATGACTTCGAAGTCCAAGACCGCAAGGGAGCCTAACCGAGTAGCAGCAGAGCCACTCTCCCGGTAATCCGATCGACAACGTCCCAAAACTGGGAAGCCGGGAGTAGGTTCTACCGTTGGTTGTAGCACCCGGCAAAGACAGTTCGAAGAACTCTCGGAGCATCTAGCGCTCAAAACCCAAAGGGAAAACCCCAAAGGCTAGATAAAGCTCAGCGAACTTTATGCCCGTTTAGCACCGAAAATGCGTTCGGAAGGTATCTGCATGTCGAATAAATATGCAGATTACAACCCATGCGAAAGGGAAATAAACCCTATACGAGAAAATCGATAAATTTCAAGTACCTGACCTAAAACAAATTGGAAACTTTGGCGTACCAGATTCTCTAAAATCCGTATATACTCGAGAGAAAATCATGACCACAACCCAGCTGGCCATTTAGGTGTAACATAACGATCCTGATAAATCAGCGCCATATACTGTTGGGGCCGGGGAAATGGAGAAACGATTAGTCGAAATACGTAAAAAAGTGCGACTCGGACAGCTGGGGCCAAAGAGATACAAGGTGGAACAATGTTAAAAACCGGGTGGGGAAAATGAATTTCTGACGCCGCCCAAGGGAAAACCCTTTGGTTTCACGGTAACCAGCGATCTGATGGACCTTTTAAAACCTCGTTCTCGTAAAAGGGAAACAGAGTTACCTGGGGTTTTCCCCCAAGATACCTTTACCAAAATGGTAAAATTGTTGCTATTACCATCTAGCAACGCTAAGAAGGGTGCAAAAAGTCACGAAGACCTTATATTGTTGCGATAGGTTGCTCCCCAAGAGTAGTACTGACAGATAACGGAACGCAGTACCTCTCGAAAATCTTCCCATAAACTTACAAGTGATTTTGGGGGAATAATTCTCAAAACAACCGCAACCTTTTTAGAGTCCCGCAGAGTTAGCCCAACAGAGCGAAATAAAAAACGAACCGACGTATTAAAAACGATGATTTCTCAGTTCGTGCCAAATGATCATCGAGTTGGGGATCAACATTTAAATGAATTTTAGATTTGCGTTAATAGCTTTTGTAGCGTATCAACAAAATTTACTCCGGCCTTGCTCAAAATTTTTGCAGAGAACTTAATACCCTACTCCAAACTGTAATCTACGGGCAGGTATTAGAGAAGCCGCTCAAAAGGTGCTGTTAATAAACTAGCGAAATCGATAATACAGTGAAACACGAATGAACTTCATCTAAAATTAAGGGAAAATTGTAAGCTAAACAATGGAAAAACACTACACTCGCCCCAAGCTCAATGACTATAATCGCAAAGAAGAGATAAAAAAGAGTTTTTGGTAATAGGCCAACAAGTTTTGAGACGCAAGCCCAAGTCTCTTTCCTCAGCGGCGGAGAATATTGCAGGATAAATTTTGGGGGCACCATAGTTGAAGGTCCATACAATCCTATATAGAAAAATAGGATGGAATTAGTCGAACTCGTGATCTCCAAGGAAAAGACGTAGGGGCCCCGACCCATAAGAAGGATCTGAAGGCTTACTCTTCCTTGGTCACAGCTAGAGTTTCCCGGTTTTTGCCCTGGTTTGTGGGCCCTTATTTTCCCCTTTCTACTAACCTGATATTAATTTGTATATTTCTTGGTTGGGGCCCCCCGGTGGTGTTTTTTGTGGGCCCGCCAAGAGTTGCTTTAGTAGACTATATTCCCCTACAATCATATGCACCTTTCTATCCCCATAGTTCTTTCGTCTTGTAAGACTGCCACTCTCCTCGTACCCCGCGTGTCTAATATCTTTTCCCCCTTTTAGAGATGTTTATTTTTATGTTCGATTTTTGTTTATTTTTATTAGTAAAGCGAGATCTGATTTTTGTTTCTAGCCCCAAATTACATGTATTGTGAAAAAACCTGTGCCCGTATGTAATATTTTAGTGTAAATTTTAGTTTTGTTTTTAAATACATTTTTTCTTTGGTTATCAGATTGCAATGGGTTTTAGGTTGTTATTTTCTTAAAACCAGAATTATGGGGATCATTTTATTTAAAATTTGTTGATTAAAAAGTTTAAATTTCGGACGAAAAGAGTCTTTAGGTTGTTTTATGTCATTTCGTAATCTTTCAAAAACGATACTTTAGAGAAGATTTTAAAACTAACGGTAACCGTCTGTGTTTATCTTATACAAATACCACATTTCTCTTTTTTTGTCTTTTTTTGTTTTTTCCCGAATACAGATGGGGTTGTAACATGGGTTTTACTTTTTAAACATATTAATTTAAAATTTTTAAATAAAAAATATTCTTTTGTTAAAAATTGCAAAATTTTTAAACAGACAAATTTTTTTTACATTACAATAACGACTTGAGTTTTATAATTTACCATTAAAAAGGAGCAAATAATTATTTTTTACTGACGATAAAGGCAGACGCTATCTGGCAGGGTCCGTGCCGCACGGGGATTATCGCCGCTTTTCCCTCCGATCACGGCGAGAGGATGAATGCTTCCCCCACCCTCCGCGATCGCGCGTAACCTTTATAATGACGGCTGATTGATAGACTCGGGAGACAGTCATTTGACCGCGAACCGCCACGACCGCTGGGGGCTAACCACTCTACTTCGGACCCCTTCCCCCGACCCCCCGCTCGAGGAACGACTGTACATCGCGACTCGAAGCCGCCGAATATTTTTCCCAGCACCAGGTAAAAGGGAAACAACGACCCGGGGTTTCCCTTACGAAAAGTGTTTATCCTCCGCCAGCTACAAGTCTTCCTATTTTTTAGTGAAACAATCTGTAATATTTTAGTTGTCATTTATGAAAATTAATCGATCTGAATATAAATTATAATGTTTGATGGGTTATAGAAGGTATTTTAATAAGATAATTGTTTTGATGTGAAATATGCCCTTAATAATTTATTTGATAATTTTAAGGGGGTTTCATTAAAAAATTTTAAAAGAGAATATATTTTGACTTCTCATTACTGAAACGGTTATTTAACTTTTTCAACTTGAAATTACTAAAGTGAGTCTTTTCGTCAATTTTTAACTTATATTTAAGAAATTTCAATTACTCAATTATTTTTTTGGGTCAGTTTGCGACTATGTTTTAAATTTACTGTGTTTTAAAAATTGTTCCCTTTCTAAATTTTTCAGATCTCGCAGTTCTTTGCCTGCGATCGATCTGACACGGACTCATGCCCGATTTTCCCTTTACAACTTTCCCTACCAATTTAAGCTCTACCCCGGGGTAAAAATTATACAGTCGGGACTACTCGGCCTTACCACTGCTCTTTCCGGCGATAGTACTGGCATCCTATAACCCACGCTGCGAATTCCTTTTTATATACTTTCTTCCCACCGACCCCGTTCCTCATAAAACTAAATCTTAGTTCAATCGATGTAAATTTTTATATTAGGGAATAATTGTGGCTCGACCATCAGTACTGTGTCTGATTATTATCACATTTCTTGGCGAACTCTAAGCCTACTCGGGGAAAATAGTTTTCTTTCTATTGAAGTTCAATCCTTTTAAATTTTCTTTTATTAATTAGTTTATATCTTTGTACGATTTACCTTTTATTTTTCTCCCGTTATCTAGTTCGGGACTCGCTAACCCCTTTCTTTTTATTTGTGCGAACGTCCGGTACACCCTCCCCCGATAACCTCCTTTTAAAATATGTATTATACCGAGATTCGTTAAGTTTGACTATTTTTTCTGGTGAAAACTGTGCAGTAGGGTGAGTTTCAATGTTTTTTCTTTGATATCAGAGAGCCCTAATTATTTATATAATTTTTAGCTTAGGACCTTAGGGCATGGTTTTAAAAAAAATCATTGACCTTTTCGTTAGCGTGCTGATGTAGGGAATTCTGCATGGGTTTATAAGTGATTATATTTGTTGTTTTTTTTTTATTTTCCAAAATTATATGCCGGAGAAAGTAAATCTTGTGTGTTGAAAATTTTTGGAGCTATACTCTTGCTACAGAACAAATACAGCTTAGTTTATTTGTATATTATAAATTCATCTAGCTTTTGCACCCGTAGAAATATTTTTTTGTTTTTAAATTTGGTTATGCTTGGGCTTTATGTATTTAAAGTAGTTGCACTTGTGCATATTGGGTTTGCATGGCTAATTGTTTAAATTTATAAGATTGGTGTTATAGTGCTATTGGTGTGATTTGAATATTCCCCCTTTGTTTAAAACCCATGGCTATTCATATTTTGCTGGATTTTGTATTTTGCTCCTACTAACCATCATTATTTAACCGAGTAATGATTCCACAACCCCGGCTCTTACAATAATTAACTGTTACGACTCCCCCCCGACCAAGTTATCAGTGGAGACTACGCAGACTTACTTGTAATTTTTCCTCACTGACCGACGTTATCAATAAAAAAAGACAGTTGGTTTTCGGGATAATCGAACTCGCTTGAGACAATTTACTTTCCTAGAACAAGAAATGTTTTAATTTTTCTGAGCAAGATTATTTTTGTTGTTAATTTTCTTACGTCTTCAAAATTTTTATTGGGAGTTGACGTGATGAAGTAAGCCCAACGTAGTTTGGGAAGTATTTTGCAAATTTTGTTCTTCCGCAAGGGGGGCCCTCTGATTCGACTCCTAACAATAAAGAAGAGTTTATATGAAATTCTCGAACCTGAAATTTTCTTAAACCCACCGACTGGCTATCGCGAATTTGCGAATTATTTCGCTTGCCCCGAAAATAACATCGCATGGTTGTTTTAAAATTCGACATGACACTCTAAAAATGGAAGAAAACGTTTTTTTTTGCATTCACGCCTGAAATTGCTGTGGGGAAGTCCTTTGAAGTGCCAAACCGTATAATGCGTGAAAGATCTGTATTACAGCGTTTGTCAGTAGACTTAAAGAATTTTTAAGGATTTATAAATTTATTTGTTTCCCCCTTGTTTGCTTGCAAAATCGTGTACCCATCCAGTTCTGTACACTGGTACTTTAGCCAAAATACATGTAAAAATTTAAACCATTGCCAATACTAGTCTAATTTAGCTATGTGCACCCTTATCCCCCAATGTGGTTTTTGCTACACAAAATAGCCCCCATGTGATAGATAGTCCCCCATCACCAAAGTATTTTGGATGCCTAATGTGTGTAAACATGATGCAGACGTTTTGGGGAAAATGTATGTTAAACATGAAATGTTTGGTATAAGTAATATGTTTTTAATATAACTGGAAAGGGGAAAAAAATTTTAGTGAATAACTTTCAAAAATAACCAGAAATTTGAAAAAGTACCATATCTTTAAAATCTTTGCTGGCGCCTTTAAGTGTAGTTTATAATTATATAATATTTACACAAAATTTTAAAAAAATTATAATTTTGAACCTGTCATATCCGGCGTTTCTCTTTCTCTGTTTGGATTTTTTTTAGTTTGATTTTCCGAACATCAACTTTTCCGGTCTTCTTTGGAGGTTCTAGCATGCACTGATATTGTTTGACTGGACAAGCACTTTTAAATATACTATCGTATTTGTAAACGGAACAGCATTTATTATAAACATTAGTTAAATTTTTTTTAACGGGGGCTAAGATGTTCGAATTAGTGATAAAAAATAAATAAAAATTATTAAAGAAACTATTGGTTACTTTATAGGGGTTGTCAGGAGGTTCACATTTGAGAACTTTGTTCTTACCAGGAACCTAAAAACGTACTGTGCAAATGTTACATCTCATTACAGAGGTCACTCTTGTCTCTATCCTGTTACTTGTTATTAACTCGACAGTAGCTAGAGTAGGTGTAGTTTATCAGAAAGATTATACTAGTTGGACCCTTCCCAAAGCACTCACGTGTTCTGAGCTGGAAATTTTTGGGTAGTATCTTGAGGGAGGTTTTGTTCTTTTTTCACTAGAAAAGCGGTGTGGCGCGGCCCACCGATACCCGCACTTAGGGTCCAGGAGGGATTGTCCCTACCTATACTTCTGCACCTCAGATCACGTTCCAATCGCCACTTTGTGAGACTTCTGGGGAAAATTTTGGGAAGATTCTGAGGCCAAAAAGTACCGGTCGTAAATGCTCCTGGTCATTAGTGCGGGTTTAGGTGGAAGCGCCTCCCCGCTTTTTTTTGGCAAAGAAAAAAAAAAAACCCTCGAGATATTTACCATCGTCCCAGCTGGGATCACGTGGAAGCGCTCGTAATGGTATCTTGATCGTTGGGTTACTACTAGAATCTAATATGTATATAAAACCTCTTCTTTAACCTACTAAATAGCGCGTAGTACTATACATACTAGTTAGGAGATAGGGCAAGTGCGGCACCTTTCCTTTGCCGACATCGCTGTACCTTAGGAGGTTGAAAAAACAAGAAAACCGGATTCGCATAATGAACTTGGTAATTTGTCACATTAATATAAAACATTGGTTCTTTCTAGGAGGCAGTGGTGATAGGTCGAAGCAAAACTCGTTCCCAAATAATAGAGGCTTCCCCGGATAATACCTAAGTACCAAAAAATTATTGTAAAGCCCCATGTTTTAAGATCTGCTGTAAGTTGCTATTTTGACATAAAAATGGTTGCTCTTTAAAAACCAAACGGATCGCCTTTAGTCAAATCTATCCCTTGATAACGACTGTAAAGAATCGATCTGGCGGAT
This sequence comes from Homalodisca vitripennis, assembly GCF_021130785.1. Classification (NCBI taxonomy): domain Eukaryota; kingdom Metazoa; phylum Arthropoda; class Insecta; order Hemiptera; family Cicadellidae; genus Homalodisca; species Homalodisca vitripennis. Next base: position 42,181 of record NW_025778779.1, read on the forward strand.
AAAAGCCTCTAGCATATAAATCTGAATACGGAGTCAACATGGGGTTTGGAGACAGATAATATGAGAAGGAATTAACAGCAAAACAACATCTGTCTGCCGTGTTCGTACAAAAGAACTATAAACAAGCAGAGCAGAGGTAACCCGAGGACTGGCGGAACACACGCGACTACTACACTTAATTCCTCCAGTCTGTACAAAGTCATAACCATTCTAACAAAGCGGAAAGGTTTGTCAGCCTTGTGTCTAATCTAGCAGTGAATTTTAGTTACTTTAAAGGACTGCGTTAAACAACGGAAAAATTTTTCCTGAACTGGAATAAAAGTGCTCAGATAAGTACGAATTTAAAGTGGTACCAAACGGGCAATATCAAAAAGTTTTTCTGTTGGCGGTTTGATATCGTTAGACTTAGGGAAGCTCTTTAGCATCAAGTCCCATCCCCCTAAATACGAAATATAACCAAAAAATTTTGTTCCGTAGATTTTTTTTGTAAGTAAACATAGTCAGGATAGTAATAGTGAATAATATGTTCCGGACTGATATTCCCCCTTCTTCCGAGATAGATTTCTATATATGCCACTTGTCGGATATTTGTATTTAAGCACAATTAATTTTTAAAATATTTTTCTCCATTGAAGAAGATGTTTAATGGTTTCAGAATTTTTAAATTTCCCAAGAGGGAAACGCAATTTAGAAATCTCCTTAACTTTTATCTAGATTTCCATGTAAGATATTTACAGCGACATTCCTTATCTCCTCTCAGATTCTAAAGAACAGGATAATGATGTAGAAATAGCCACCAAAAACCATCGAAGCGTCAATAAGAGTCCTCAGACTCTCCCCCTACAATCTGGTCTCGTTCTAAAAATTGCATGAAAAATTTTGAAAAACGATTTTTATAACAAAACTGTTGGTGATTTCCGAACATATTCTCCTTGCAGTATATACAAAATACTCCTACAAAAAGAATTAAATTTTAATAAGCAACAGCACTTTTACAAATTTTAAATTTTTAAATTGTTAACAGAATGGTAAGTATTTTTATTCAGTAATAAAATTTAAAATACATTGCATTTTTCACCCATTCGGCTAAAAATTGTTAAGCCGGCCAAAATAATAATATTTCTGAAAGTTCTTTTGAAATAAGCATTTCATTCTTGCTAAATAACAACCCCCGCGTTCGAAGCATGTGAACGTCATCATGCTATATTTTCAAATTCGAAATACAGGACTACGGGGGAGTCTCGGGGGACAAATCGGGGCGAAAATACGGAGGTTTTGCAACGTGGCGAAACTCAGAGTCTACCATTTGGGCCCGATGACCAGACGAGCTGTGCGTATTGTCCTCGGGTTTGAAGCAAACTCCGGACACCAATCAACCGCGGAAACTTTGTAACTAACAATCAGTCATGCAAAGTTGTAGTGGGGGCGAGACTGCACCTTGGTCCATATCGCTGTAGCCCTAACTATTGCGCGCCCCTTTTTAAATTTATCGATCATTCAAAATTTCATTGCCCAAAATTCTTTCAATCCTATTTGGGATTAGACACATTCCACGTCCCGATCGTGTTTATCAAATTTGGTAGATGAACGACCTAGTAGAAACTTCGTTTACCCAATTGTAAACTGCTGCAAAATCAGTATCCTAGTGCATATGACAACTCAAATTTGATTTTTCTATTAAGCCTTTTAAAATAAAAATTTGTGTCCTCCCGCGCGAAACACACGTTACTCCTTTATCATAAAAGGTGGTGCTCTTCAATCGGCAATAAGCATCAAAACTATGCAATATTTAAGACTTTGTTGGCATCGGGAAATTTGCGAAACTGGACTAGACAATATATGCTACTATTACGAACTAAAATAGTTCTATCCATCACTCAGAAGTTTTCTAAGGACTTAGGGAAACAACCCGGTATGAACAGTGTTATCTCGATATTGTTTTATAGCTCACTGTATTAGTGTTTCAAATCTTGAAAACCTAAAATATAATAAATACTGTTTGTTCTATAAATTCTGTTTAAATTCGTACCAACCATACTGTAAAGTATTATTTCCGCTTTCCGATTGCAGAAAGAATTTTAAGATTGTTTACCCGTGCGTGCACGCGATGAGCTATTGAATAAAAGGTAAGACCATGGGCGTTGTTCTGTCTAAATGACTTAAGAAAATCTCGTGAAAATTATTGTGGTATATACAAGATATTTCCCTAATTTTAACTTTTAAATAATAATAGTTATATGCGATACATAACGATTGTACGGTTGCCGGACACATGCTAACAATGAAAACTTTGCCGTGCATTGGACTGTTTTTAAAAATCTGTACCCCAAAAAAAATCTGTATCTACATTATTTACTGACCTATCTTTGATTCACCCAGTGGTCAAAATGTTTGTAATTATATTGTTTGCAACCCCTTTTCTGGCTCCTACAATGTTTTATTTATTAATTTTTAAAATTTCTAAAGCTTTTTTTGGATGGGTAACGATGCAAACGTAAAATTAGGGCCCCGGGCGAATAACTAGACGGAAGAAGATAGCAAGGGCCCGATAGCAGAGACCCTTTTTGACTGAAATTAGACTTCTCAGACCGAGTATAATATATATATATATAAGAATATATATATATTATAATATAGATTTAAATTTATACTATAGATAAAATTTTTTCCTCTTCGCGAAACAAGGAAAACATTCTACTATGGCATATATGACACACAATAAACCTGATATATGAGATAGTGAAATTAGTTTTCTTGTCGATTTTTTTGCAATCAACACTAAAGTAATGATTGTACCATAAACAGGGTGTACTTCTAATTCAAAAATTCAGGATTACTATACGGATTTCGATTTCTCCATAATGACCAATAATATTGCAAGTGTTGTAGAACTAAGTACTATTTTCAAATAGACTGAAGTTAGAAAGAATTTTGGTGTAGCAAATTTTTTCATTACGTACCCAGAACAAAGTTTGTCTCTCCGACTGTCAGGACCTCAAAAATATTGCTCTTGAAACTTGATTACCGGTAGGGTTTCGATAAAAGGAAAGGATATCTAGTAGCACAGAGAAACTTCAGGAGGTATCATTATATGTCATGATTAAGGATAACCTAGGAATGTACCGGTTATTATATAAGAAATCGCGTGCATAATTTGGCGGGTGATTGCGACGTAAGTATATATTTACATAAATTAAAATTATAAAATTACTTAGGTAGAATATATAAATATTAAAATTTAGATACAGTGGATGAGCAGTTGCAAACCTAACTACTCAAGGGCGCGAAAAAATTCATCCTCCTGACTGTCTGTCTTCTCTGTCTGACAGATAAACTTTGTAGAAGCTTCATTATAATGTGGGCGATAGGAAATTTTTGGCCTTGAGAGTGTAGTAAATATTAATAATGCCTGTATAGTAGCCATACGGCAGCAAGGAAATCGAACCAATAAATAAAATTTGTTGAAATAAACGAAGTATAATCATATTATTTTTAACTTTGACGTAAGAATACTCTTAGCTTTACGACTTCAAATTTTAGCATGCTGTGAATAAGTTTTTACATTACATATATTTCCATTTTAAACTTTGATCTATATGTAAAATTTAATACTGAAAAAAACTTTCTTTAACTTTTGTAGATACAAGTACAATATAGTGCTACATAGTACTTATGTAGAAGTTATGCCCTGAACTTTTCAACCACAGCAAGCTAAAAATAAAACACAAAAGCCGAGACAATACAAGAGGCAATGGTGGGGTGGGGAAGCCTGACCCCAGACAGATAACTCAATTACATTTTAAACCCCCTAATGTCCCGTGTGTAATCTACTGGGCTCATGAAGTCTCGTGGGTAGGCCAACATATTTTTTAATATATCGTAGTCTTGATTCAAAAATTTCAGGATTTGTATGTATTATAGCTAAGATCACCTAAACCCCACCTTGCTTGTCCATAATTTTAGAGACCTCGAGTGTCTATTTCCGCCGCCAAAGATAGAAAAGCATTAGAAGTGCGTCGATAAAAACAATTATTACTATAATAAATTCATAATAGTTATATGTAGCAGGTTTAAAACCTCCTGTTAGATATACGAAAGAATATTTAAAACTAGCTAAACTGTTCCCAAAGAAATGTTTTTTAATACTATAAAAAGGGGTTTATCTAACATTAGTTTTTAATTAAAGGGTTTTGTGTCTTGAGTCAAAATTTTAATGACATGACAAATTATTGCGGCTCTTCATGTTATTTCTGGTAACTCTTATTGCTTGCTGTTGTAATTTTGGGAACCGCTCATTATAATCAAACAGGACACAGGAAAAGAGTGCTTCATTAAATAAAAAAGTTTAGACAGAAAGATCCCCTTTAATTTATTTTTTTAAAGAAACAGATTTTTTTTCCCGGGAAATGTGCTATTTGTTCATTGAAAACAAACAAGCAGTACCACTTTGTTTCGAGATCTTCAATCGGATCTCTTCTTCTTGTAATATCTAACCTAATACAGAATTTACAATTTACCGAACAATAAACACCACATTATTGTATGTATGCATAAAATTAATTTTGTTTAGGTTATTTATAAATACCTGAAGGAGAGAATCAGATTTGCAGGATCCGAAACGTATGTTAAATCTGAGTTTTTGTAGCACTGAACGAGGGCAAAAAGTAAATTTCACAACATCGACATTATGTTTTTTAAATATGTAACGAATTTAGTACGAAATTTTTCCTTTCCCCCCAAAAAATTATATGGACGCTACAGTTATAAACCCCCACAATATGCCGTGTCACTTTCGAAACCCCCAGATGGCTATTGATCCATTGTGGAACTGGTATCCGGGATAAATTGACGCTCCCTGACCACCTAACCTCTTGTGGAGGATCTGATTAATATTCCCGGTCAACCTGAACTAGGTATGGACTCCAACATTCACGTGCGTGACTGCGATGATGTTTTCCTCATGAAAGGACCCTTTTGGGTTGTGATTTGTAAGCTTGACCACCTGTGTTTCCCCCAATGGATTAGTTTTTTCCCGATAGCGCATTCCAAATCACATGATAGTGGAGATTTATTCGACTTCCTAAGTCGACAATGTGGTTATTAAAGGGTAATGTTCGAACCATCTTTTCCTTTTCCTTCTTTACTTCGTTATAATATTCTTTAATTTTTTGCATGTATTAATACCGCCCTCACCTACCGAAGAGGATGGATTCCAATCCTCGAATACGTTGTGTTATACCTTTTATAACCCTAGTTAACGATGGCTGATGTCCCCGAAATCCCGGTTTATCCCGTTCAGACCTTCCATCGTCAGTAACAAACTGTAAACAAAGAAGTCTATTATAAACGTAATAACGAGTGTCTAGAATGTATTTATAATAATTCTTTGGAGACGTGGCAAGTGAAACACCGCACCTTTTAAGTGCAAAGCATTGCACTGATATATTGTTGCTTCACCTCTCACTATGTGTTTGTGTTTTGTTTGTGCTTCAAGTGTGAATGTACGGCATAAAAATTATAAAGTGGTGAACCCTGATAAGACGTCTGCTAAACTAACGTTTAAGGGTTGACGCTGATGAGTAGTAACAAGTTTTTAATTTTCATATCAAAATAATACTAGTTAGGTGTTAGTCTGGAGGTATTGGAAGAACCTTAAAATGTACAAAAAATCATTGAACGTTCTCGAGACCAGTAATACGAGTTTTAGTAGAGATAGACTCATAGACTGCGGTGAGCGCAAGTTCTAATTGATCCCTGCTTCGCTTAAGTTGGTACATTGCTAAGAGTCGCAGTTAAGGTGTTAATTATTCTCTACTATATGATACCGGACTTCGACAAATATTAAATAAAACAACACTACTGACACCTTTTTATCTGTAAATAATATTCTAAAATTTCCGGGGTGTGAGAAACGGTTTTGTTTTCTATATTTGTAATTTTTTAAATAAAACTCGCAAAATTTGTGTATTGTGATGATTATAAACTATAGGCTTTAAAGGGTTAGGTTTGGTTCGATGTTTCGGCCCACATGATACCTATGGGAGTTCAATACAGGTCAGAACTACATAACGGTGAAATCTCAAAGCAAAAGCTAAGCGTACGATAACGTGACTTCTTAAACCCTGATATAGACAGCATTGAGGAAATGGGAAACAAAATCAAATATTACGTACTTTGAAACTGAGGAGAAATTAAAAAACTAATATAGAAGAAGTGTATAATTAGCGTCAAGCTATGAGGTTACTTACCAATTCAAAAGTTGACGGGAAGCAATGGTTTCTACAAAGGGACGCACCTAAAAAAATAAATTAAAATTATTGTTAAAATAGGCTTAAAACGATTGAATGTTATTTTCCAGTAGGATAAAGTTATGGATAAGAACTCGAAAAAATTAGTAAACAGTAAAGGAAATCAACTTTTGTAAGTACAAACCACCAAATCATAACATTTTTGAAACATAAGCAAACATTGAAAGTAATTTTAAACTGTAAACCCCAAAGTGTAAGGCCAGTGTAACGGAGCCAAAGGTGAAGTAATGACCATCTCCAGTTTAAAGGTCGTTTGTACGTTGAAAGTGAAATTTCAAAGGCTCGTTTTAAAAGTTAAATGTCTTAAGGTTTACTACGTATTAATTTTAGGCCTCGTTTTATAAAGTTTAAAAAATGTCATAAGGGTTAACGACTCTTATTAAATTTAGCTCGTTTTGAAGTTTTAAAATTTTCTTAAAGGGTCACTATTGCATTAAAGTTAGCTAGTTTTAAAAGTTAAAATTCCTGAAGGTTACGATTTTATTAAATTTAGGCACGTTTAAAGTTACAATTTCTGAAAGAAATTACGATTTAATCATATTGGAGGCTCGTTTTGAATAATGAATATAAATATAGAATATAGAGGCAGGAGTCAGAGGGGTATTAGACCCTCTGTGACACTCTCTTCAAGCGCACCTTTTTGGGGCTGGGCAGTTTTTAGAAAAAATAATAAATTTTAAAAAATATCTCTTCAGGTCAGTCCAAAAGAAACGGTAAATGGCACATGTGACCGTTGTCTCTAGATGCCAAAACGGAAAAATGGCTGTATTAGTTAAAGGTGTTATATGGAAAAAAAAAACATGTATTCTTTTAGTCCTACGTTAGGATTTAGTGAATATAACTGGTCTCTCGAATACGAATAACCACCTTCTTGAAATGTTTTAAATTGCTTTAAAAGGCTGGACTAGCAAACTCATCCGAGCTTTTTTTAAATAAAATTATTATTTTGATAAAAATTCGTCTGGTATTTAAAAAATAATTACGGTAGTTTTTACAATTTATCAGTTAAATTGTATAAACCCCCCATACATACTATAAATATTTAAAATTTTAGGTTAGTTCGTCAGTGGGGTTCATTAGTGAATCAAATGATGAGGAAGCTTCCAGTAGAGCAATTTTCAATATATCTTTTAACATATGCCAGCGATTCACAATCTATACACAAAATTTGCCAAAGGACTTCCACGGTGTATCTGGGAGATCAATAATGTATGAGCGATAGCTCAGGATGTAGACAGTGAAATGTTGGTTTTAAAAAGGTAAGTGGTCACTTTGTAGGCGATCATACACGGACAAATGGCGAAAGGATCATATACGGGCTCTACAACTACCCCCATGGCCTCACAGGCATTTAAACCTAAGAGGCAGATGTTACTATTTTTAAGCAATAAAATATGATGATTACTTAAAGTTACCAGAATTCGAAAATTTTGGGGATACTTTTAATGGAATAAATATTTAATAATTTAATGTGTAACTTAGAATTTTTATGGAAAATTTATTGGCTGTCGTTAGTGAATCTATCACTATTGGATTCTGAAAAAATTTCATTTCTCTCTGTTTACTATAGTCGACTCTGTTATTTATGTCCGATCTGTATCTTCTCACGATAACCTGGGAAAAAAGAACTTGAAATTTTACTTTCATTTTATCAAAGGCAACCATTGAGCTGGTGAAGTGCAATGTTAACCTCATGCGATTTTAGTTGAACGGAATAAACAGTTTTTTAAATTGGGTTGTATGGGTAATCACAATGAACAAACCCAAAACTTGCTTCGAATAATTTAAATTTTTGACATCACAGAGTGTAATAATTGGACACTTTACATGGTGACAAGATAAAGCTAGAGATTATTTTCAGCAATTGCCGGAAACCTCGAAGAAAACTTGTACGCGGCACATGGTTGTGTCGGCGTAGTCCTAACCGTATATAAATTGTAAATAGAACATAAATGTACAGTAAAACTCACATGTAGTATATCTGAATATAACACCAGCTAAGTTATAGTTCAAAAGTTGGCAACATATTGGGAAGTTCTCAGTAATGATTGTTATTGTACTTTTGAAGTAAAATTAGGTACCATACCGTTTTTAAAATATCAAATACATTTTCCTCTTTTCATCCCTAATACATTAATGAAAATGTGGAGGCACAGATAAATTCAATTGAATTTATGACAATTTACTTTAGAAACATCATTGTACATTCATACATAGATAAATTATTTCATTAATACTAAGTTTCAGTGAAAAACCGGATGTGCATTCCGTAGAAATAGAACAAATATTTGGATTTCATCTTGACGTATAATTTAAAATTAGAAAGGTAACATTTCATCGTCATCACAATGGATAAACGCTTGAGAAAGAAGAATTCCAGTGACAATTTAATATTATTACAATACAAAATTATGTGAGGGGCACATTATTTTTAATTCATTATTATTTTATAGTTGTTAAGCAAAATTTACACCGGTTTAGTTTGTAATATTTTCTCCCAAAAAACTGTAAACGAGGTAAGGGAAAAGCAAGCAGATGAATGTCGATCAATCATGGATGACGACTACCCCTTTGTTGTCGGTTCATCATCATGCGCCCTCCCGGGCAAAAAGAGGTAATCCATCATAATAAATGGGCTAGAAACCCATCAAAAACCACATGCGCTTGACTGCGAAAATAATAACGCACCTTGTTTCCTACAACTATTTAAAAAAAAATTGGAGCTGCCTCATTATTCTAATTTTCAATGTTTTTAAAATTTTTAATTTTTACTTTTCAAAATTTAAAAATTATTCACGCATTTGATACATTTTTAACTACTTTAAAAAAGCTGTTGAAAAATGTAGAACTTTTAAATATTCGTGTGGTAAATTAACAGATTTGTTAAAATACTGAAGTTAGATGTATATTTGGTAAATATGTGAAAAACTATATAACAGATGTCAGTTTCTAATAGCCTGAACAACGGCGAGTTGTAGAGGATTAGTAAGTTGAAACAAATGTAAAAGTTGTGGAAAAATAAATCTTTTGAACGTGTAAGAAGTTTATTGTGGTAAATTTTATTAACAAAATAAAAACTCCGTAATTATAATTTCATTTTTAAACACTCCGATTCTATGTTAACGATTTAAACTATCACTAGACGATTTAAACCCCCCATACAAATTCTGTACATGCAATACGAAAAATATATAATAAAATAATAATTTTGAGTTGTTAAAAAAGCCTCAATGTTGGTGTGGGAAAAACACCAGTTGCAGGTGATGGCAAAGTGCTGTAGTGAGGTTTACTTCTGGAGTGCTGCAAACCCCAACAAAAGGAACAGCACTATTATTTAAAACCCAAAGAGTTACCTTGTTTCTTGTAACCTGATGACTGAGTTAGTTTGATTTACAACCACAATCTTTGGGGAGAAACTTTGCTATTACTGTTTAAATTACAAGATTTCTTCTTCTCCTGTAGCTTTAGCTACTTTAAAAATGTACTCCCGAATTTAGGGTTCTGAAAGAAAAACTCTGCTATGGCTTTTCTGAAACCCCATGAATTTTACAGTAATGGTTTTTAGAAGGGGAAATTAATGACTCGGATCCCTATAAGTTGGACAGTATGAAAAATTTATTTCAGTTCCTTTGCACCTATGAGAAATTGTATATTATGGACCTAAGAACATTAAATATAATTTCTAGATGAAGCCAATGAGAATTTAAAAAACCCCAGACATCCACTGGAAAAATAGGAGTTTTTAAAAGCAAGTAAATATAATGCACTAAGTTTACCCTCACCATAAAATCCCTGTAGTGACGAAGCGTAGGCGATTGTAACCACAACTCTACACCCCCGCCCCATATCATTGTTTGCCACTTTTATTGTGTAGCGGAAAAATTAATATTCCCAACATGGTTTTGAAATAAACAAAATATAAGATATTACTATTAACAAATTTAAACGGTTTTGATTAAGTAATGCTTTTCCCAAACGACTTTAGTTTTTATACAATAGTAGTGGATCATATCCCACCAAAGAGCGAAGCACAGCTAGTAGTCCAACAACAGCGCCTCAAATGCATCACTATTTTGTGCGGGGCTGCTCTAGTGGTGCGTTGCAATAAAATATTTTTTGTATTTGGCTTGTGGATGACAATTCAAACATGTTGCAAGAAGAATTCTTTGTTCGAGTTTTGACGGAAACGATACCTAGCTACCAAATAATGTGGATTGAAAAATGCCTTTTTTCTTTGCACACTGGATTCAAGTTGGTTTCACATATATGTTTTACTTTATTCTTAGTCCCGATTTAAACATTTTTCCTGCAATAGACAAGCAAATGGTAAACTGTGTAATAGTTAAAAGATCTGTGTACCTACAGTTATTCACCCAAAATCTAAATTTACCCGTCTCCAAAATTTGTGGGGGGTTTGGGCCCCAACATTACTCCGTAACGCGTCTCCCGCTTTTCTGGGTGCCATCCTGTTTCTAAAACCTAGGAAAAAGTGTGGGTATAACTGCGTTGGGAGAACTCTAGAGTATAATCGCTATGCAACCGAAATATGAGACTTTGCTTCATGTCACTTTTGCAACAAAACATTGTTAAATTACAAACAATCAAAATAACTTCCTGTCTCATCAACTAGTTACCCTAATAGTTTCGCCTTCTTTAAATCGAAGCAAAATCACGCAGCGGAGGGAAACCTCACTGGTCCCCAATGAGCCTAAACTCTCAGTCATCGCTTAACTTTGGAGACCACGGGCTTAAGATGCCACGATAGTCCCTTCAACCAGTTAAGCAAATCATCACCAAGCACTACTCTACATCCATGGACAGCTTTACGGGGGTACGAGTATCCAATTATATATAAGTCTAGATTACACTGATATCTCGAATTAACACTGATTTCTTATTTATATTGTAGTGTATTGGCGACACTTTTGTGGGCTGTAGGATATGATGCCCAAAGAGAGTAGACGAACGAAACTTCTTTCTTTGATTGAAGCATCCCCGTCTTCGTCTTTCATAAAAATTACGCTATTAAAATTTTCGTATAACAAATAGACTCTTTAAACACTTTTGCTCTCTGCTTTACACAGCTTCAATGAGAAAAATAAGAAGGGGGAGAACAGTCTATGAAATCTATAATTCAGTTCATATGCTATGTCAGTATAAAGTGGGTGTTCATCTCCAAAGAACGAGATAGACGACAAGAAAAGCGTTCATTACAACTAAGTTCCCCAACTTCTTTTTACGTCCCAATGGAACCCATTACGCCAGTCTTTTATAACCCAACCAAAATCTTCACTTAAGTACTATATAAGTAAACCATCATATTCCGTCACTATGTAAAATCTGTTCTACAGCAAATATATATTTTGCTCTTGTAAAGCAAGCACACCAACTTACCCTGCACATAAGTAAAAGGAGTATAGTAATGTGGTCTAATTACTCCACGTCACGCTAGCCGACATTTTATAAAACAGACAATATAAACAAACAGAACGCCCTCCGATGGACCATGAGATAATCTAAAGAGTCAACAAGGGGAGAGACAGGAGGGTTTTAAACCGTAAGGATGGAAGGCTAATACCAGACACACATCCACACACGGGCATAATTCAATTACCATTTTTGCGCGAAACCGTGTGCTAGTATCTATGATTTGAGTGGGAGGACGCTGTGGGGTTGAAGATACATTTGGGCAATCATAGACTGTTCAACAGGAGCTTTATTCAATATTCTGTAAGGAGATAACTGATTTGTTGAAATTTAATATCCAGTGGATTTCCATTAACCATCGTTCGTAGCACAAAACCTCATATTCTTCAAAATATAAAAAACACCAATTGCATATATTTATCATAGGGGTATAAGTATCATTTTGAAATATACAATTATATTGTTTCGTAACAAAAATAACAGTAAAAAAGTAATTTTTTTATTAATTATTCGATAGATAATTTACTTTTAAGTGCTTTTTTAAGCTCTTCGTCATCGATTTTTATGAAAGCGTTAATAGATTAAGTAGTGATTGAGTTATTTCCAAAAAATTTATGTTTACAGATGTAAATAATTACAAAACAAATACCTTAATAGGGAAAATTTCCCCCACATAGGCATCAGCCTGTGTGTGGGGAAACATTTCCCTCAGTCTGCAATCTCCAAACATAAACCTAAATTTTATGATAAGGGTAATGAATTGTCCATTAATAAAAACATTTTCATTAAACAAAGAAAAAAGAAAGATTTAAAACCCTAAAATAACATACCAAGGCCAAGCATGGAATACTGTCTAGGTACAGTCCCAAATGTACTAGACAATATAATTTTTTAAAAATTTTGGGGGCCCTTCTAGAAAAAGAATCATGTGTCGCAATTCAAAGCCCTAATTTTTAAACATATAAAAGAATAACTCTTATTATAGGACATAGTATTTGAATGGTATTTATTTAAATATCAAAACCAATTTTAAATGAGCAGTTGATTTAAAGCTTTTCTATTAGTCGTACAACATCTCAACGGGGGGGGGGGGGGGGGGGGGGGCCCGAACTGAGACGTTACAACAGACGACGTAGTTTAAAATTTTGGCTTCTGTTCTTATATTCGTATACGAAAAGTACATACTAAAATAGAGACTTTTGTTGGAGAAATCTAGGAAGACGTCTTCAGGGGGCAGGGCTATATATTTAAGATTATCAATCCCATTTGTGAATAATTATATTAATTAATATACAAAAAGTTTTATCAAAATTAAAGCACATATGGAAATTTTTATTCCTTAAAACATTACAGCAAATAAAGTAAATAGTATTAAACTAATTTTGAAATATAAAAAATTTTGAACTATAAATAAAATATAAGGAAACAAAAAACAAAAGTTATGTTAATAAGTAATCATCAAATATGTGTTAAATATCTTTCCATTAAAGCACTAATTTATTAAAAAATTGTTTGGTGGTTTTCTATAAAGCTGTGTTTATATGTTATTAAAAAAATTTCATTTACACCTGTAACATCAAAAAACGTTAACATTAAGTATTCGATTAGTAGTAACGCAAAATTGTGCATCGAGAAATCAATCAGATAATGAATCACAAATATAATCCCTGTATATTTTGTTATTTTGGTGTATCAACAGTGGCTTTAGTTTAATAAAACAACAGTTGAATAACACCTAAAAAAATTTACAACGTAAGTGGGTTTTGCCACTTGATTTAAACTGTGTTGTTAAAATTACAAATATCAATTACTGGTAAAGGGTTGTAAATAAACTCCAAGGGGCCTAAAAATATAACAAAGCGCCATTGAAAGAATTTATACTTAGGCATAAAGGATGTTACTTGGCTCTGGGGGCGGCTTCTGTCGGTTGTCATGGGGGGGTTTATTTGTTGGTTAGCCGATTGGGACACTTATGGGCGCGACGATCTGCTCGTGGATGGTTTGGTTAGGTTGCATCTCGAATTTAAAGGTTTTTGGCCTTATATCCATTCTGGAAGGTGAGTGACGGAGTTTGTGGAATGTGTCTGGTGTAGTTTCGCACGCACCAGATTTGACTTGTTGTATAAAACGAGTCACATCAACATAGTTTGACGGTTTATCATTTAAAGACTGTCGCTTGTTAGCAGTCGTATCTGGCCGTGTAGAGAATATCTCGTAGATCTCGTTTGAAAAAGTCCCCATCAGAATACTGAATATGGTAAGTCGGATTAGTATTGCATAGTTTGGAGTTAAGCGCAGGCCCCTCCTTCCCTTTGGGGCTGCCCTACATCGGTTCATTCCCTCTCGTTTAAAATGAACGTTCCGTTTGTGGTGTCCCAATGTGATGTTCAAACCCGGCCTGCCCTTCTACAGGGTCTGATGGCGGAAAAAAAAGAAAGACCGGCCCGGCCGGCGCACTGCTGTACTAGTGTGTTGCAGCGCGGTAAAATTTTGGCTGGCGCTTCGCCCCTCTCTCCTACCCTGCGAATTGAGTATCATAGCTATGAGTACAGTGATACAATAAGGGAAATTTACGAAACAAGGCCGCGGCAAACATACTATAGTAGCGCCTGCAAATTTCAGATAGCTAGAATCCAGGTCTCTGCTTGTCCTCTCCGCGTTCTGTAGATTTGGTCCGGTAATGGCTGTCTGTCTGTGGGGTAACGTTGGATATAAGGGTTTGAAAGAAACTTATAACTTGGGTGTATAAACTATATTGGTTCAAATGTCAAGGTTTACAGCAGTCCCACAATCCTTTGTATGTCGAATGTCTGTTCCGCTGTGTGAGATGTTGGTTGAAAAGAAAGGTCATGGTGGCTGTAACTTCCTACATGTGTGTTTTCTTGGTCTAAGAAAGAACACCATCGGTCCAAGATCAAGTTGATTTCTAGACCCAGATATATGGGGGTCGGTATGTCTGGCCGTCGGTGTGGTAACTCTTGAGATAAAAGGTAAAAGAGGCTTGGAAACTTCCGACATGTATTGATCTGGATTTGGGTTATAAAAGAACACTTGTCGGGTCCTATTGGTCAAGGTTAAACAGCAGTCCTACCATTGTAATGTGCGTATATCTGTCCGTCTGTGTGATGATTTGAAAAAAACGTCTGCGGCTTGAAATTTGAAATTTTTATTTAAAAGGGCAAAGGGAAAAGAACACTATCGGTGCAATGTAAGGGCAGAGGACCCCCAAACCCATGTGTAGTCGGTATATCTGCCCGATGTGTGATGAGTCTTGATAAAAAAACGTCCTACGCTTAAAAATTTGTACATTTTTTATATTGGTCTAAGGGGAAGAAACACAAGGGTGCTAATGTAAGGTAGAGGACCCCCCAACCTGTGAGTCGGTATATCTGTCCGACTGTTGTGAGTCTTGAATAAACGTCCTAGGGGCTTAAAACTTTGTACATTTATTTTTTTTTGGTCTAAGGAAGAACAAAATGGGTGCTAATGTAAGGTCAAAAAACAGCCCAACCAGTGTTTTGGGTATTTTCTGCCGACTGGGATGAGTCTTGATAAAAAGCCCCTAGCGGTTTGAAATTTCGAAATGTATCGGTTTTGGGCCCCAAAAAAAAAATTTATTGATTTTGGGTGTAAATGAAAAGGGCATTTTCCCCCAAATGTTCTCCCTGCCGAGTTTTAATATTTCTTGCGTTTATCAGATTCTTCGAACTCCATAAAATATTTTAACTAAATAAAATTTTTTGGAGAGCGAGGGGGGAAAAGAAGAGAATTGAAGGGGAAAAAAAGCGATTTAAACAAGGTTTTTTGTTAAAAAATTACTTTAACTAACCCAATAATATGTTTCTGTATCCCCTTTGGGTTAAAAATCATCTTTAAAATGTTTAAAGGAAAAGAAAGCAACCCCACGAGAAGGGAAATTTTAATATTCTAAGAGGCCTACACTCATGACACATCGCCCTTTAGTTTAGAGACCACGTCACTTGCCCCGGGAAATGGATTTTTAATTTAATTTGTTGAACTTAACTAAAATTTAAATTTTGCAAAATCCCCAACACTCAGTTTTTGGCAAGATTTAAACACAACGTCAAGATTTTGGGGGTTTAAAAAGGGAAAATTTTAGAGATTAAAATAATTCGTTACGATTTTGGGTAATTTGATAAAACTTTACAGTAAAGAAAAAATTTAAGTCGATCTTTTGAAATTTAATGCAATATCAAAAAAAGTGTTTGGACGACAATATATTAATAATTTTCAAAACTACCTTATTTATATCAAAATTTTTTTATGACTACCAAATTGACGTTTTCAGAGAATTTAAAAACGCAGAGAATACTTCATTACCTTAGAGAATTTTTGCTTAATTGGATCTTAAGATTAAAACTTTTAAAGATAAAAAAATTATGATGGGGGGTTTAAAATCAAAAAAATCCCAACCATTAATTAAAAATAAAGAAAATTTTTTTCGAACAATAATAATAATATATATTAAATAATGATAAAAAATAAACACAAATAAAAACAATGAATACGAATAAAAATGCCAAAAAAAAAGGACGATAGCAAAATATATTTTAAAAATACAAAATACTTGAAGCCAAAAATACTTTTTTCCCAACATAAATGTTCCTCGATTTTTGTCTTGAGCACCGCTACACTGTCATGGAACAATTCAACAATTCTAACACTGCTTTTTTGATCTTGAAGTCAGGCCCCAAAGTTTTGCTGTATAGTTAGTGTGGGTGTTTTTGCCTGACGATCAGATCACTGGGGCGGATGGGGTGATGGGCTGATTGGACCAATGAATAAAGTCATACAGTCAATCTTGCCGTTAGGGTCTTTTGTGTACAAACACAGCAAAAAAAGGGGTTTTTTTTTTCAAGTGGTTCCCCAAAAATGGAAGGCTTTAATGGGAAAATTGCTGGAGGGAAACCCCTTCTTAAAATTCCCAACAAAACTTTTTTTGAATGCCCTCCAGTTCCCCCAATGAGGGAATTTTTTTATGGGATTCCACACTGTTTAAGACATATTGAAGTATTTTTTGCACTAAGGACAGTCAAAAACTTTAAAGGGCCCTTTGATTTATCTCCGTATAAAATAAAATGTCCGCCAAAAACCAATGTTCATTTTTCATGAATACCCTATGGTATTAGGGAAAGTTACTTTACTAAACTTTGCTTTAAAAAAAAAGATTACTTCAAGAAAAAAAAAAAAAAAAAACAAAGATAATAAGTTTTTGTTATACTCTTTTTAATGCAGTGGTAAAAAAAGTCCAAAAGTAATATATAACCCCCCCTTTGGCTCGCTAGGTTGTCTGTATGTCCTTTTTAGATTTAGAAAAAATTTTGGCCCATTATTTTGAAAATTTTATATATGTATTTTTCCCCGTAGAAGGAAAGGGTTTTATGTTGGCCCATTTATGTAATCACCACCGGCGGGGCTTATCAAAGGCCTGCATACATTATAAAACCCAATTACAAACAGTTTTGGATATTAAATAGCCACAAAAAATTTTAAGGCATAAGTTTTGATGTTTTTTTGTTTTTAAAAACATTTTTTATAAAATTTTAAATTGGGTGTTTGACCATTTTATAATAAGTAAGTACGTGTACAATGGCATAACGTACCTTTTGACAGTTTTTTTGATCACATCGGATTGTAACCACTTGAACCCGAAGTGCTATACAGGTTAAAAGGGTTATGAAGAACGTGCGAAGTCGCGAGAAACAGTAGGGGAAAATAAAAATAATTAAAATAATTTTTATGAATTTGGTTATAAAAATCGACTCAAAAAAAAAAGATGTTTTTTAAAAAAATTTAAAAAAACAAAAAACCATTGAAAAAAATGTTGCACAAAAAAGGGGAGTGGAGAAAGGCTTAAAGACTAATACCCCCTTAAGTCGAGTTTAAAAGGGGTCCCAGGGGGGAGAGGGGAAGATTAAGCTGTTTAAAAAAATTTCTCTCATATTCTTCACGAAGTCATTAATGTAACTGCTTTCCTTCAGTTAAACCCCTTATCGTTTCTTTTTAAGAAAACTATTTTAAATTTTTGCTACAACAAAGTTACAGAGTAATTCAATCTTTAAAAATTTCACGCAAAGTTGCAAATCCAAATTTTTTACTTTTAGGTTGGATGGGAAAAAAATAACGCCTCAACTACATATATAGGAGTTTCTGCACCCTTTAAGTAAAACGGACTTCTTAAATTTAAAGATCAAATTTAAGGGTTATTTTTGGGGTAGCTAGTTATTGTTAAAGAAAAAAAAGAACAAGTAAACCGAAATTAAATGATTTGATTTTTAATAATATGAAATTAATCAAAAAAATGGGAAAAATTTATAAAAAAATGTACATAAAAGTAATAAAACTAAATAAAGAAAAAATTTTAAAATACTATTAAATATAATTTTTAAACCAGATTTAATCACAAAAGTACGCCCGGGACTCGAACCCGGGTTCCCACTTTCCGGGTGCATTTTTACCCCTTACAACCAAAAATCCTTACTTTTTTCGATTCAATTATTTGTATTTGGGGTATCGACATATGGTTTAAATAACCCCAAAATTTAACAATGATTGGAAGATAAATCCCCTAACGAATTTGATTTTTTGTATAAATGGGAAAAAAGCCGAATTTAATTTAATAAAAAAGAAAAATTTTAAAATTTAAAATTTGCTATTACCACAAAAAACAACCCACAACCCCCCAACCCCACACACACACCACAACACCACGACGCACGCTTGGTATTGTGAGGATTATAGTAGGGCCGATCGGCAAATTCAAGACACAATATTTTATTCTTTATACATTGTTTGTTTTATACCACAATTTTTTTCTATGTTTTTCCTGATAATCTTTAAAAAATTCAAACCTTTACAAATAAAAACCCGAAAAAAAATTTAAGAAATTAGGTGTGACTTTAAATTTTTAAACAATTCAGCGAAGAAAATTTAAAACAACATTTTTTGTGAGTATTCCCCTTTTTGATATGTAAACCTAGCGAGGTTCCCCAAATTAAAGAAATCCCGAACAGAAAGTGAGATTTAGGAAACCAAACCACGAGCGGCGTCGCGACTCGACTCGCGAATGTGGTAATGTGGTTCAACGCACAGTGCCCCCTTGTAAAAAGATGAGTGGGGGCAAACGGAAAATTTTAACCATCGGGTTTTCCTTTTTTTCCCGTGCACCGAGTTTGTTTGTTTGAACAACAACCCCAAAAAGAACCCCAATTTAAAGCTTTCGTTCAAACCCACCTTTTTTTGTAAGGGTTTGATATTTTATTTCGGGTGGCTGGCGTTGGAACCTAAATCGAGGAGCGGGAAAAAATTTAATTTTGCTTTTTTCGATATCTTTTTGAATTTTTTTTTTTTCCCGGGTTTTTTGGATAGCTGCCTGTGTGAGAATCTAAAAGCAAATAAACTAAAAAACTTGAAAATTTTGCACAAAGCCCATTTATGTTCGATTTTTTTGTTCAGCCATGGTATTTGGTGAGCGTTTTCATCCAAATTTTACTTTGGTCTAAGGGGAATCATGGTGGAAAGAGAAGACCACAGGATAAATAAATTACTGTATTCAGTCATAAAACATTTTTTAAAATCAAAGTAAACATGTGTAGCTAATTTAAAAAACACTTAAGTGTGTAAAAAGTTGAGTAAGTATTCTACCCTTTTTTTTAAAAAGTTAATAATAATAAACTTTTATTGCGTGTTTGACAAATTAAATTGATTGCAATAGTCAAATGCATCTAAAATATACCTAACACACATTCACTCACAGTCATATTAATCTCACATTCTCAATAGACTTCGGATCCAATTTTCAATCATCCCAAAGGGTCGTCATGAAATTTAACAAAGATTAAAACGCTTTGACACCAACAGGGGTTTTAGACGAGTTTTGAATTATTGGGTTGTTGGAGTTTTTTAATCCCAGGGAGTTGTTTATTTGTTGACACCCCCTGTGGGGAGGGGGTTGTGATAATGCCCGTCTGCGTTGGTGAGTTCGCAAGTTGTCCCCCCCTCTATTTATATATAATAAAAATAATGGCATTTAAAAAACCGAAATATTTTTCCTTTCATTTCCCTGAGACTTGGTATTTTTTGGATAAAAACGTACGCAAATGTATTGAAAGGATTAATAGCCATTTTTGATACAAAATATACTTTTTTGTTAGTAATTGTACAGTTTTGACAAAAATAACCTCTCCCATGTAGGAGCATAATCTGTTTTGCAAAAGGGGCTTGACTTGTGTGCCCGAGGAGAACCCAAAAAAACTAGTATAACTCACTCGTATGTATTGCATTGTTCTATCATTTTCCAGCAAAAAGCATTTTACTTGCTCTGAACCCAAGAAAAATCAATAATGATAAAACATATCATGTAATAATTTTAAACAGTTTTATATATACAGTCCACATGCCCGCATTTGATTTTGTGTCAAAAAAGGGTTTAGTATTTTATATTATACTGAGTTTTTTTTATTTTTTACAGACGTTGAATGTTAGGACCCAAAAATATAAAAGGATAAAGTATTAAATTTGGGGGGCATATTGTTACTAAAACATTTTCATTCCCCCCAAATGTTTCATAAAATTGACAGTTTTGCACAAATCTCTTTTTTTTTTTCGACAATACATTTAAAAAAATCATTGTTTCTACTTTTCTAAACAAATTTTAATTTTTTATTTGTCAAGTTTGGCTTTTAGGCCCTTTTTATTATATTTAGCTTGAAGGAAAAGCAATATACATTCATACAATTCGAAATTGTGTATAGTATTATTTTTGTTGATTTGTTTTTATTTAAAATATTCGAATAAAAATAGGTTATTCTGTTACGCTGCTTATTGGGTTCATTGAACATTGTCCTGTTAAAAGAATTAATAGTAAAAGGAATAAAAAATCAAGAAGTACTTTATAAGGGGGAGAAAAGGCTTAAAATGATTCCGAACCACCACCAAACCGTGCAGGAACTGCTTTCAAGGGCACGATCGCCCAAACGGTCACCCATCCAAACAGCAGCCCGCTCGGCTTGTTTATCTCTTATCTTGCGATAACCCTGTATCGCCTACACCCCGGCTATTGGAATATCTATTCAATGTTTTATTGAAATTTTATATTGAAGTATAAATAATTTCATTTTTTTAAAAAAGAAATTTTAAATTTTTAACACAGTTGTATTTTTTCAAAAATGAAATTTTTGGTTAGGGATTAATCTTTTCAGAAGGTCTTAAATTTCTGGGAAAACATAATAGCTAAAATTCATATGCAACGAAAAACTTATGGAGGTTTTTAGACGGGAAAATGTTATACATTCAAATTTTTCAGTAAATTTTTGTTCACCCTTTTAGGATACGTGTTTTTTTGTTCTTACACATTAAAAATAATTTATATAAATTTGGCGCATAAATGCATTTTTGTTTGATTATTTATAAAAATCAGTACAATAATATTTTTCTTTAAATTTTTTTCCCTTTATTTGGCCCTTAGTCTTTTGATAATTTAGAAAAGACTAAATCCTCTGTGAAGCAGTAAGTCGGGGAAAAAATGTGAATTCTTAGTAAAATAATAAATTTATTTTAAGTTTCCATAAAAAATGTAGTTTCAGGGAAAAAAAATTTAACCCAAGCAAAAAAAATTTTTTTAAACATGAACACATAAAATGTTAAAATTAAATTTCGAAATAACTATTTCGTGATTTTTTTTCAAACACTCATCCGCGTAAACATGTTATTGCTTCTTTTTTCTTTGGAATTATTTATAAAAGAATAAAAAAACTTTCCTCAGTTTTTCTTCTTGTCAACGCCCCTTTTTTTTTAAAATGTTCTACTGAAAAAAGATTTAGCACCTGGAAAAATTTTTTATCCCGGTGTACCCTCGTGTTATCATATTGCTCTCCGTTTTTTTTTAAACTGTTTTTTTCAAAAAAAAAAGTGCAGTCAGTTTTTCATGGTCCCGGAAAAAAGCCGAACTATAAAAAACTTTTTCGGGAGAAAATACAATGTTTTGAATTAAGGGGGAAACAAAACAAAGAAAGAAAACAAAAAGTAAAAAAAAAATTTTTAGTTTGGGGAAGAATTACAAATAGTTTGAAGCGAAATTCAAAGAAAGGAACTTGTTTTTTTTTTTTTTTCGTAAAAATTTTCCCCAAAAGCTTCTCCAATTTAAAAAACTAAGACAGCATCTATTCCCAAAACATCGAATGATAATCCAAAACGAAAAAAAATGTGGGGTACACCAACCATGTGATCGTAATAACTTCGCTCAGGGTTTCATGCAAAAATTTAAATAATAGTTACAGTCAGGCACTTATTAGACCTTTGTTTTAAAATAAAAACCCTATTTTTTTTTTGGGGTAGTTTCCAATTTCATCCATAAAGACCAAATAAAATTTTTTGGATGTTTAATGGCCCAGCGGTCAAAAGTCCCTTGGACTTGGGGGCTGACTAGAGTACGCAGGTTCAATCCTGTCTGTGACCGTTTTCACTTTTTATCGTGCCCCGACCCTTTTACTGTATCGCTCTCCCCCCTTTTTCTGTTTTTTATAAGATCCTCGCACAGGCCCGTGGGCCCCTGAGGACGGACAGAAAAAGGCTTAAAAAGGAGATCCCGGCCTTTAAAAAAAAAAAAATTCTTCGCTTTCATTTCATATCCCGTGTGGTGACATGTAACAAACGAGCCTACGATGTTCATATTTATTTATTCCACGGACCTTCTTCTCCATTTTTATGTTCAAGATCCATATAATTAAATTACAACAATTAACCTAAAAAAAAAATTTTAAACAAAACTGTGAAAGGGAGAAAAATGAATTTAAATAATAAAGGGGGGCAAAAGGGGTGATATATACAAAATATATATATAATAAATATATATAAAATATATATATCATTTTAAAAAACATTGAATAAAAATACTTGCCCCGCCGCGACTCGAGCCCGGGTCTCGCACTTGCCGGGTGAATGGCTACCTTTTCCCACAGAGCCTTTTATTTTTACGAATTTAAAAATTTGTATTTGGCGGTATCTGTCACATTGCGTTAAAAACCAAATTAACAATACGGGAAACCAAATACCTGTTTAAAAAGACTTGTTTAGATTTTTTAAATTGTTAATGGAATAGCCTAAAATTAATTTCAAAACATGAATCACTAAAAATATTGCTCCGCCGGGGCTCGAACCCCATCTTAATATTTTATAATTAATATAAAAATTTTAAAAAATTATATTTTTATATATATATATATAATTTTTTAAAGTTTTAAAACTGTAACGAAACCAAAAGAAAAACAGCAACAATAAATAAAAATAACATAGAAATAAATAATAAACCATCATAATATAAAAAATAAACATAACAATGTTTTAATACAGCAACATAAAAGAGTAACTATAACAATAGTGACGTGATAAACTATGGATTAAAAAAATGAACTTCATGCAAAATTTCTATCTGTAGTTAATTTCGTTCTAGGATATCGTACGGGCGACAGGGATAAAAGAATTTTTTCAGATCCTAGAGCGATAGGTTTTCCCAATGCTCAGCCAATAAATAATAATTTTTTAAAAAGAATTTGAATTAAATTTTACAACTTTATTTAGGCAATTTAATTCCATGGACCCAAACTTAAAAAATTTCCTTATCAAAAATATATGTAACACTGTTATAAATATTTTTTGTTATAAACTGAACACGCAACCCTTTTTATACTAAAAGTAATTAAAAAAAATCGTTATTTTAAAACAACCCAAATAAGAATGCAAAATAGGTTTTTGTTTGAATTTACAAATCTTAGGGGGGCAAAATGTATACCCGTGTCCCTTAATAACCTTTGGCCATAAACCTACTTTTATAAGATCTGACAAATTTTTTTGTGGAAATTTTGTTTTTAGATTGCTCCATTTCCTTTCCCCCGCACAGTGTAAACGAAATTGTGGGCGAACGGTGTCAACGTGATTTAAGTCAGTAAAATACATGTTTTTGCTGTATTTCTCTAAAAGAAGTCGTCTTTACTTTTTACAGTATAAAGTGAAAAAAATTTAATTTACAACGAGTTTTTTTAGTATTTAATTAAACCCCATAATATGTATTGGAATATGAAAATATCTTTAAGTTCAATAATTTTTTAAGCCTGATTTTCTTTGTAATTTTTTGTTCACTTTTTTAAACTTAAAATTTAAAACAATTTTTTAACAAATAATTTAATAACGTTTTATCATTAATACAATTTAATAATCGATAGTCTGATAGTTTTTTCTAGTTGCTATTTTCTTAAATTGTTACTAAAAGTTTTGACAGGCTTTTCAATTTTAATTATATTCATCATATTCATTTCATTTCAATAACGGAAATTTTAAATGATTTAAAAGGGGGGGGGTAAATTTCCAGTAAGTAAATTTTTTCTATAGGGTTACTTGGTCTTATTTATGTAAATCAAACGAGTTTTGTGAGTTAAAATTTTGTGTAAAAATGAATTTTTTTTTATTGTTCGTGAATCCCACCAGCGAGTAGCCATCATTTATGAGTACGATATAAAAATAATTCTTCCCACGGTAAAACGAAAGACGACTAGATACAAAAATTGTGCAGAAATAATCTACTAAGCAAGAAATATTTCCTTTTTTGAGCAATGACCAATCGGAAAATTTTTAGCGTAAAGCATTTCACGCACAAATGAAACCCCTCCCTTCAAAGGTCGTTTAAAGCACTATAAGGTTTTATTCGAAGAGAAATCTTATGACCCGTCGCTTTCCCTTACAAAGCCGGGTTCTGATTGCAGAAGTTTTAATCCAAAACGTATTAATCACCGCATAATTATTTTATTACGCGAGTTTTCTAGAACTAAATTAAACTTAACATTTTCCCAAAAATTCTCGGGATTCAGTAAAAAAATGCCCTATTAATTTTGTTATTTAAACCCAATACAATGTTTTCCAAATTTTGTTTGATTTTGTTAACGTGGCTGTGTTTGATATTTTTATCCTGAAGTGTAGTTCCGAATAATTTCGAGAGAAATTTTTTAAAAACGGTCCTTTAAGAATTTACGACACCGGGGTTGATCGAAGCAAACAGAAATTGGGAATATCGTGAAAAGGGAAAACCTTTAAAGTCACTGGTGAAAAGCCCTTTTATGGATGTCTTTGAAAACAGGGAAAAGGTTTCCGATATCCTGTTTTGAACCTACGAGATATCATTCTACCAATTAACTGTTAAGGGAGTAAAAGACTAAAAATTTTAAAAACCTTAAAGGGAATATTGTGGGTCCCCTTCATAATTATCTCTCCATCAATAACTATTTAATAACAAACACTTAACTGTAATCCTCCCAAATTTTAGGAAATTGGGGTTTTTCCCCGATCACCAAAAAACTACTTAGTTTAAACGGATCAAAGGATTTAACGGACTAGAACATTTTTAAAATTAATTTAAACAATTTTAGAATTGTTGCAAAGTTATGATTGAAAATTAAGTAATTTAAATGTTTTCTGGATAAAAACCCGTTTTTTTGTCAGTCTACATTTTTTTTTTTAAAACCCAAAATTTTGGTATAAAAATTGAACCCTTTCAATTTTTTATAGTTATCTACTAAACAAAATATACAAAAAACGAATTACAGGACTAAAAGAAAAAACTAATTAATTATATCATCCAAGAGTTTTTGTTTACGATTTCAATCGCATTAATTAAAAAATCCAGCCATTTTTAAAAAACACAATTTTTCCCTTTTCAAAATAAATATTTAATGTAATTAAATAAAAAATTTTAGTGAAAACTGTGTTTAACAAAGAGTGCAAAGGTTCGACTATTACTTTTTATTTTTTTAAACCCGGGAAACAATACAAATAAGCATATTGAAAATAGGTTACGTCAGTGGGGGTAAGGGGTGCGATCTGACAACAAAGCGCAGTTGGAGGCGGTGACAACGGCCAGCCATTAACTTGCTAAAGGCAGATAACTAAAGGGAATCCCTGTGAATATCAACATCGGTAATGGGATTGTTGGAACGTTTGTATGGTTATGGGACTGCCGTTTTTCGTCTGACATTCATCAGGATTGGATTATGACCCAATTATCTTCTTGGGGGTATTGGTTTGACAGGGGATTTTTTAAAAAAGGTTTTTCCATAAAAAAAACAAAACAATAATATTTTTGAAATAAAACAAACACCCATCTGTAATTTTGTGTAGGTAGAACTAAGTTTAACTGCAATTTCATTACAAATAATGTTAAATAACCCCTTAAAAAAAAGTACAAGTAGTATTTACATTTTAAAATTTATTTAAACTATTTAATCACGTTTTTGTTGGCTTTTGAGGCTTGGATATTTAAATTTTTTAAGAAAATAGGGCTTGGGATATTTAAATTTCTAAAGACAATATGTTTTATGTACCACTTCAAGATTTTGAAAAAAAAAAAGGATATTACCGGGACTGTAATGGGACAGAGGGGTGTTTCCAACCCATCAAAGAATAAAAAAAAATTATAGACATTTGGGGGAATCCATATATGTAAAGAAATTTAACGTTCACAATTTTTTATAACAAAAAAGCTCTATTTTTTTTTCATTTATCATCGTAAACCCTAGCAAGATTGTACAATAGATCACCTGAAAAAGGGAAAAATGAAAATAAATTTTCTAGTGCTACCCCTGGGTAACAGTGTTTAAACTAATTGTACCCTTTTTGTGCAAGCACACATAAAAAAACCATTAAAAAGGGAACGGGTGGGGATTGATGGTAGACAGCGTTACAGGGATATACCTAACAACGTATGTACGATATGGAGTAATATCCTTACCAATCGAATTTATATAAATAGAATGCTTTTTTTTTTGTTTTGCTTTCTCGCATAAACTATTAAACCCATTTAATGAAAATTTTAAATTGGGGCATTCTAAGGACTTTGGGATGATATGAATTTTTTATATCTATTCGAAAATTCTACGGCTACGCCCCCCGATTTTTAAGCTAGTTAAAACTCCATCTTGGCTCTAAATTTTCGAAATATTAATTACTTTTCGCAAAACTGTTTAATTTTAATTTTAAACCCCATTTTCAATTATTTACATTTAATTTTTAAACCGCATTGAGTGAACACGAAAGTAAAACACTTCTTTTTTTCAATAAGTGGCACAAAGCAATCGAATAAATTTATTATAAATTTACTTAAAGAAGAAAATTAATTATGAAAGAAACATACATTTAAGTTATTGAATTTGATTTTCCCTTTGAATTGTTGAAAGCGCTTTTCAGTAGGAAAAAAAAGGAGGGGCGTTATTTGTGATTTAAGGGGACCCCCAAAACCAAATAATTTTTTTTTTTACATTTTTCTGTTTTATTGATTTTTATTCTCTAGAAATTCTCTTTTCCTGTATATAAACTTTATATATAAAAAGCTCTAAATTAGATAAAATTATTTAAGTATGCTTTCAACGAATTTTTAGAGATATTTTTCAACAACATTTGTGTTTAGACATTTTATTTTTTATAGTGTACTAATATTTTTTTTAGTTTGTACGTATTGTTAGGTTGGGAGTCATGAGTATATTGACATTGGGGTATTTAAAAGTCTTTTTGTGTGATTTGGGTTTTGTGATTGTGTTTTTTTGCTTACGGATAAATAATTCATTTGAGAAAAAAATAACTGTATGGTGTGTTTGGGTTTTTGATTTACCAATTATATTTGAAGTATGTTCAAATGGGGAATAAAAAGAAAATAGGAAGTAAAAGGAAGTTTCTAAAGAAGTTAAATGTTGTAAAGCAAATTAAACAAACTGAATTGGTTAGGCCAAATTGACTGAAAACAAAACCCTCAAGTTTTAAAGTGGGGGGGCAAAGAATATGACCCCGACAAGACTTTCACCTTCCCGAAATCAAAGTCAAAGTAAAGCCAATATTTAGAGATCTCCAACCCGAATTGTTAAAAAAAAGCTTTCTGGTAAAAAACCAAAACCCAAAGAGGGCCCTTTAAATTTATTTGGACCCGTTTGGCCCAAAAGGGCCTTTTGTAGGCCTACCAACATTTAAAATTTTTGGGGCCCAAGATCTGTATTGCTTTCAATGAGGTATTCAAGCAAATGTAAAGTAATTGAGCACCAGGGCTACAAAAAGGGAAGCATTCATTGAGGCTTTGCTGCCAAAAACAAATCGAATACATAAAAGTGAAAAGGCCGCAAAAAATTGAAAAAAAGATCAGACAGAGCAGGACCTTTCTTAAAAGGAGATTTTAGGACCGTACCAAGATGCAGAAGACCCCCCAAACCCCGCTAGGCTGGAGGGGATAAATGGGAGTAAAAACAAAAATATGGTTTTATTTAGTTTTTGTTGATTTTTCCGAAAGTTTATTTTTAATATTTTGAAGACACACAAGTAAAAAAGTATTAAGGGGGGACCCAAAGAAAAATTTCAGGACATCTTTGTATGGCTTAAGCTAGTTCCCGTGGAGCATATTTGAATTGAGTCGCTAACTTTTGAGAATTGATTTTTTTTTTAAAAAAAATTTGTAAAATAAAGTATAATAAAAAAAGGGAAAAAATATTTTTATTGGGTTTATTCAAAAGTCCCCCCACCCCGAAAGCAAAAGGTGTCCTTTAAGTACTGTAAAAGTTTCATTAGATATCTCTTTATCTTTGATAATTTTCCCCCAGTTAACATTATGTTTAAATGGGTTCGGGGGCCCCCAACAAACCCTTCGCACGTAACTACAATTTGAGGAACAGGCCATTCCCGGGTTAAAGCAAGTGAAACACTTTTCAATAGCCGGACCAAATGCAATTTACACAGAAAATTTTGAGGGACAGATCCATTTCTCCCGATGTGGTTTACGATAATAATTAGAAATAAAAAATGATGTAATTTTAGACTGGACTGAGAAAATAGTTGTATAGGTAACAAAAATGGGTTTTGGAACGAGAATATTACTTACTAAACCCTAACGTAGCTATTTGGGAGGGGCAATTCAATTGAATTTTGGTTTTGTTATTACTTTCCTTTTTTTTGGGGGGGGTTGGTATCTGACACTGCTCAGACTTTACTACTGAATTGGAGTCATTTCGTTGAAAAACTCCAAAGAAAGTTAACGACGAATAAGCTCAAAACGAAAAATTTTAAACGTTTTTGGGAAACAGAGACGCCCATAAATGGGAGAAATGCGTTATTGTCTTCCGGTACACAATTGAGTACATCGGTGTAGACACGATCTCTAAACAGATGGAGCAACCCATTATTAACAATAACGCCTATGGTAGGATGGGGCGATTCAATTGAAATTTTTTGGTTTTTGCTTCATTACCTTTAGACTGCTTTTTGAACGCTTTTTGGATTTAAAAACTTTTACCAGCAATTTTTTTTTTTGGGATCGAGTAAAGTTATTAGGGGCCCAAAACCAAAATGTAAGTGGAGGCCCACTAACTTGACCTTTCTCAAGTAAAACTTAGTGATTCAACTCAATGTAAGATCTTGCATTGCCATTATGAAAGGATTTGCTCTTTTTTACTTTTGTGAATTTCCCATAACCTCTGAAAAACAAATAGGTGTACCATCAAGTTGTTCATCTTTAAAATTCCTCTAAAAGCCTACTGGTTGCCAAATTACCGGAAGTCAAAGAAATAGGTAACATTTGCTTTGACGTTCTTCCGCAAACAACTTTATTTTGCTCGTCTTGCAAGAATCACCCGTTGATTGCTGTTTTATTTTCAGGCATATGCATAACCCATAAACATGTGCAGATATTATCCACGGCCTTTGATGGATTTAGCAAATTTTCATCGATTTACAGCCTTTACGGATTTCGCCCTGGGGTGAACATCGGCCCCTTTTGAACTCTTATACCAGGTTTTTTACAAACCCTTATTTTGAATTGTAATATTTTATTTTCCCCCCCCGCACTTTTTGTAGTGCAAGGGGGGTTTTTTATGATAAAATGTCTTTTTGAAAAAATTTGTTGAATTTAATTGAATAATTTTTTCGCGGAATTTGCAAAAAATTTAAGGGGGCAAATTTAAAAATTTTTTTTTAGGGACTGCACTTATCAATTATCTGAAAATATTTTACACCGAAAAAAGTCAGCGAGCCCGGACACGGTCCCGTGTTAACAATGCCAAAAAAATAAAAAGCAAACCCCAGATAAATGGTGCAAAGATGAAAGTCTAAAATTTAAATAAATTTGTATTCTTTTTATTCATAAAAAAGCTTAAATTTCTGTCGTCTAGAAAACGTGTAAGTATGATGAGGAACCAAAAGAATTCAATTCAACTCACCGATTGATTAAGAGAAAACAACTAAACGTGGTTGCTGTAACAACAATTACTCTTAGGAAAAACTAAAATGTTACAGAGGGCGGCCCCTTTTAATGGGAAAACACACGTAAAAAAGCCACTGCGGCAAATATTTGACCAAAAATTAACTGCTTTGAAACAGTAAAGCGTTACCTGATGGTCGGGCGCCTTTGAGGAAATTAAATTGGAACTTTTGGGTTTGCAAATTGTCAGTCA
The DNA here is from genome assembly GCF_021130785.1 of Homalodisca vitripennis. Lineage (NCBI taxonomy): Eukaryota > Metazoa > Arthropoda > Insecta > Hemiptera > Cicadellidae > Homalodisca > Homalodisca vitripennis. The sequence continues at coordinate 72,404 of NW_025778779.1, forward strand.
CATGAGGCGTTTGTAAATGAAACTCGAAAACCGCTTTGAGTTTCTTGCTTATGGGTTTAAGTTGTATTGAATTAAAACAGTGGAACCAACAAGAAAAAAGTTTCGGTTTTCAAGCGGGGCAAAATTGATACTATTTGTTTTTAAACATTTTTTCACTTTGTCAATATATTTACAAACTTTACGATACCATAGTATAAGATAAAGTATTTATCTATATATACAGATATTATTTATTATAGTGTTTTAAAACTATATTATTACAGATAGGAGATTTTGTTTTACCCAACCCTTTTTGTTTTTTTTCTCTTTTTTTCTCCTTTTTTTTCAGGGAACAAGGTTTTTTTATTTATGTATGTGGTAGTTTGGTTTTTTTATTCATATATCTAAAACAAATGTATATTATATATTATTTATATAATATTAATATATATAATATACAGATTAAAACGTATCAGAATGTGGCGATCTAAACTTTTTTTTAACGATCGTATCCCTGCAAGGGGTTTCTTGTGGGTACTTTTTCATATTAAAAAATATTCAGTTAAATTAATCTATTATGAAAAGTAATTTTTTTTTTGGAGATAAATAAGGTTTTTGAATTTTGATTTTTTTTGGGGTCTCAATTTTACGTTTTTTAGACCAGCCAAAAGTTTTAGCCAACGGCTAACTGCTGTTTAGTTTTAAAAATATGCCCCCTAAAGGATCCCAAAAAAAAATACTACAAAGTAAATTTCAACTCTAAAAACATTATGGGTGCCCCAAAAAGCGAGGATGTCATATTGAATCTCAAATTTTTCAAATGCAAGCCCCCGTCGAGTTACCAACATTAATTAAAGATTCAAAGGCTTTTAAAATGATCTGTAATATACGTGATTTTAGTGATTTAATTTTAAATTTCTGACAAATAAAAAAACGAAATATTTTCCTTTCCCTTTTATTATTCGCTTAGACCGATTCTTACCCAACAATGAGTAACATCAATTTTTTTTTATTTTTTGTAAAAGTAATATTT
>NW_025778780.1:0-52999 GCF_021130785.1 Homalodisca vitripennis
CCAGGTCTTTCTTGTTTTTTCCCTATAGATTAAACCATTAGCCGTGGGGTACTCGGTTTTAGTATAACCACAGTATTACTACTTACAAAAAAATGCCACATAAAAGGGTGAGAGTTTCCTTCTCTATAAATTCTCATGTTATCGAGGTCAAGGCCACCTCTAGACTGTGCCCTTGCTCCTCTCGCTTTCTCTTACCTCTATTCTTCTTCCTTCTAATCTGCAAGGTATTTTTCAATCTTCTTTCTTATATATGACCGGCGAACACGAGAGTCTCTTGAGTGCTTCTGCGGTTTATAAGGGCTGATATGTGCTGCACTCCCGATAGGTTCTTTTGATGTGTCCCCTCCTCCGAGAATTGGGAAAGTAAAAAAATAAAAGTCTACATTTTTCAAAAAGGATTGGCAGTAAAACCTATTTTATGCACGATTAACAGATAAATGGGCAAAGAAATCAAGTTGAAGATGATCTCCAACATAACCAACTGTCTTTTGTCTGCCAAGCTTTTCATTGCACAACCAGGGAAATAAAGCACATTTATCTTTAACTTTGTAATTTCGTACTGTTTGTATTTAACACATGCATATCTGTAAACTAGACGGTATTGTGCAACAGTTTAAAACATTAAATGTGACAGACGTTCTTTTACGTTAGCTGTCTTGAGAAATTAAAACAATATTATAAATGATTAAGGGGATCGATTAAACATAAAACAATTAATTGTTATAAGTTAAAACGGATGAAGATTAAAAAGAACCGTCATTATCATATAGTATGTGAACTCAATATAAATTTTTCAATTGTGAGCTTCTTACATTGCATTATTAAAAAGTTACATGAGGCCCCCTCAAGTACTTTGGGAGCTAACATCGCGTTTGTGTATTCTCTACTGAGTCGAGTGTTGTATTTAACATTTAAGTAATAATATTTCTTACACAAAATATTTATAAATTTTATAAATTACAGCAAAACAAAAAGCTAATTAACGCCCCATAAACGAAGGCCATTTAAAATTTTAAAGGGTGGCCAGTATAAAAGTAAAAACGCTAGTGATTTTTTACCTTGTGTCATTATTTTTTAAAAAAAAACTAACATTAAATATGACCAAGCCTTAATAATTTTAACAAAAAAAAAAAAATTTAGCCGGAAAAAGACAAAACTGTGAACGTCCCAAGTTACGCGGCGGACAAGACAACTCATAAATATTGATACGAGTTTTTTCAAAGCGTTTTAAAAGTCTGACCCCGGTCTTGCCCCCCGACAAATGTAACTTTCCCATATCAAATTTTAAATAAAAAATTCATAAAAAAGGGTAAGAAATACTCATAGGAAAAACATTAAATTTTCTTTTGCGACAAAATGTAAGCTTAAAAACACTTTGAGAATCAGTGCAACAAATTAAAATCGACTTTTTACATAAAAAAAAAAAGAAGAACCTTCCGAAAAAAATTCAAAAACATTATTGGCAAATACTCTAACATTTATGGAGTATTTTTTTAAATGGATACATTTTTCACGTTTTTTTTTTTTTTAAAAGAACGTGTTAAATCTAAAGAAATGAGGGGAATAAAACTACTCTGATGAGAAATTTTTTTTAAAAAAATAGAAACTAATATTTTTTTGCTGAAAAAAAAGACTTAAAAAATGAAGTGAAAATGGGGAAGTGGAAATGAAGAAAATGTGTAAATTTTATTTAATTGTAAAAGTAAGAAAGTTGAAGTTAGGAAATGTTATCTTTTCCCAAGAACTTCTTCGCTCTTGTTAAAAAATGTGTAAGCTTAACGTTAGGAAATTCAATGGAATAAAATTATTACTTTATTAAATTAAAACGCCCCTTTAATTGTTCAAGTTATATATTTCATTTTTTCCTAATATTTAATTTTACTCAAAACCATATACCATGAGTTGACTTTCCAACATTGAAACCACTTACACCCCACGGCCATTATATTAATGACCTATTAGTCTACATGTACTTCCTACTAACTGAATCCCTTTTAGGTGATCATAATAATATTAGTCCCGGTAGCCAAAGGCCTAATAAATATAACTTTTCATGGGTTTTCAGCCTTTGCAGATAATGATTTTATTTTATTCACTGCTGGGGAATATGGTTGTGAGTTTGCAGACCCCTGACTCAGATACGACAAGCAAAGTCCAGCAAAAGCCAAAACCCATGGATAAAATCTGAAATCGTAATCAACAGCAGGGATAAATTCAAAAAATTTTCTGCTGAAATAAAATTTTTTTAGGCTCCTGGTTGGCATTGTTTAAAGTTATTTAGTATGAAATTTATGCTTTTTATGTATTTCAATATCATCATTATAAACTAAACTGAATGTAATAATCTACCTTTTAAATCGAAACTAAAAAATTATAAAATCTTGTTAGACTCGAAATTTAGGAGTCCTAAGGTAATTTAATCATTTCGCATTCCCTGTTAGATATTTCCTATGTAAATTAAACATTTCGTAAAGGCACTGGATTCTGTAAACAAGCAAGATTTAATAGTATTAAATTAAAATTTTTATTATAATAGGAAGTCATAGAGGTTTTTTAAAACTTTTTATATAATTTGTTTAAGCTATCTATTGATATTTCATATAAATCGTACGAGTAAAACAATAAAAGCGATCACAGTTTGTGCAACCAAGCTACAAATTATTTGACTAATTTTCGTAATTCTAAATTTGATATTACGATTAAAAAAGACATAGTAAAAACTACTAAGTACAATTTCTATGTTTAACGGGGGTAATTCATTTACAAAACAAGTATAAACATTTCAGCAAGGTTGTAAAATATTGAGATAATTAAGAAATGAAAAACAATTTAAAAAATGAGTTTGGATGGCCCAAGTATTATGTTGTTAGTATACGAGGATATGCTTACCAGAGCGGAAACCTCCCGGCTGAGATACTCAAGACCGGCCTATTGTTAGATCTAGAAACTATTGTAAACTTGGTCGTCCTTGCATTTTACTGATGACATTCTGCTGAAAAAGCCTTATTGAAATAAATTCGTAAGGTTTCAGCTTTTTCCATAAATTCAACGATATCAAAAGCGAATCAAAGAATTAACAATACTCGTTTATTTTGTCCTGACATTGAAATTGTATTCAGGATATACTTTAATGATGCTATGAAACTATATTATATATGTATAAATTGTATGGTTAAAATCTAGACAACTACATACATTTAACCAAATAATAACGTGTGTAAAAATCGGTTGCCAAGTATTTAAAATAATTGATTATACCCTTGGACTTCCACTGGCCGCCATCCTAATTTGACACTTCCAACCGCTACCGCCTGTTTTTAAGGATCTTCAATAAATACTAATTTGTTATCGCAATTATACCGGGAAACCGTAGGACTTTCTTTAAAATGCTGATTGCTTCCTCTTTTGACACAAACAAATGCTCATGCCTAAATTATTTTCAAGACGGAAGGTATTATGTTTTAAAACTAAAGAACATAATATCATTGTAAAAAGTAACAATGGTTTTTACTAAGCAACATCACCATTTACAAGTCTATAGCATAAATATATTTCTCATTATATTTGTTATATTCAATATTCTCATTACTAATCACAATATCTAAACATAATTTAATTTTAATTCACTCATGGTTTACATTCTTTTGGTGTAAAAAGTCTATAACATGGTTCTTCGCACATGCAATGTTGCATTGGGTACCAAAGGAAGTGTCTCTTCTTGCCTTGCCTCAATTCAATCAATTATTTAATTATACAAGAGCGTAATAAAAGTTTTTTATTACAGCTAAATTTGACTTTTTATAAAGACATGTCAAAAAATTTACTTGCATATCCCAGGAGTTTATCGTAAATAAAATCTGAATCATGGATCTCTGTCATCTGGAATAAACATCACTTTCATTTGTGCCTTTAACAGCTGAGTAACATCTTCTAGCACTCAATTGTGTTTCAATACGTACAATTATATTTACTCGATGTAACTAATAGAAATAGTCAAGTTAAGCTAAAAAGTAATACTAGCACAAAAATAACAATGCAATCCGATGAATTAGCAAATAATGGCAACAAAAGGCCGAAGCGACGCAAACAGTGGAGTTCGTAAACAAAACCACCTAATATTCCTGACATTCCAGATGACTATCCAAAAACATTTCATAAATCATAATCCATAGAAGTAATAAATAAAAAAAGAAATATCAAATGAATATCAATCGTCCGAAGTCCTGATATGTATTAAATGCTTTTCTGATGTACTGCAAAAGTCGGCGCCGTCACAATAAGTGTCTGCAGTCTATAGAATTCAATGCGCGATCCTTATAACATAACAATGTTCCACAGTAGATTCTCATATTTTAACAACACATATTTTATAACAGAGTATGAAACTTTGTCCCCATTTTGGAGATAAGGTAAACGACCCTTACGCCATAATGTCCTTTCAACAGTCTAACTAAACTCTCTAAACAGTGATAAAGCTGATAAATTTTGTATCCTATTTTCCTTTCATATCAGCGGTAAAATAGACGTTTCGTTTGGGCATCAACTCTATATTTTATTTACTGTCAATCCATAGGCAGTATTATAAACCATTGTAATTAAAAACACCTGCTATTTAGGTTGCTTCGCCAAGCGAGGCCCATACATTGGACTGGAGATCTCTGAGTGAAGTGGATAGAATATCACCTATATCTAATATGTGTTAATCTGGCAACAAAGTAATTTACAAAAACGAATTAAATAGCCGTTTTTTCCCCACATATTATATATTTATTGTGGTTTATTGACATAAGTAAGTCATTAGTAACTATATTTGGGATAAAAGATATATTTTGTTCCAAAATAAAAGGTGATACATGTAACACAGAATGAGACGAAAATAGTCATTGTGAAATATATGCATGTAAAATCCGTAAGTATAACTTGAATACAATGAATTTGTTCTTTGTAAATAATATATAAACTTCATGGGTTTTATAATATGATCAATTGAACCGTGAAGTTCCAGCCCTGAGCTCAGACAATGCCAGTTCTTGGACTAACATAAGACAGTGAGAATGCGTGTTATTCCTTTCTAATATAAAGAAAGACCAACCCACTCCAGAGTGAATACTTATAGTTCCATATAGTCAAGCCTTTTTAGGATTACAAGAATGTTGCGTAGGCTACCTGCAAGTTGCTTGATTAATATTGTAACCTCTTCCTGTTTGGGCAGAGCACATTTCTTAGAGATATATCGTAGTGGATATACACATACTACGACTACTACTCGGAGAGGGAAATACAACCGGCTGTGGACTGGCTGAGTTTACGGAGTGCGGCGCGTGAGACAAGTAGCCTAGCCTTCTATTTTAAAGAGAATCAACATATTGGTTGATAAAATGTCATCCAGGAGAGAGGAGAGTTATATTTTATACCAAGGATTTCAGGCTATACTATACAGGTACCTCCTTTTTGAAGCAACTATTAACATATCACACAATTCTAATATACGGGTAATGAAGCAATAATACAGACTAATTATTTCAGATCGTAATAAAATACGTCATCTTATGCAGGACCAAGGCCTCTCAACCTCCTAATTAGTAAGTAATCTAACGTTTGATTCCTTTAAAAATAAAATAAAAATAATATATTTAAATTTAAATTATTTTATGTTTTAAAATCCATTAATAAGTATCAGAAATTCGATTTCAATAATTACGATAATTTCAAAAACTAATTTAAATAATAACAATGTTAAATAGTGGGATACTTTGTAAATAGAATTTTAAGTACGTTTAAACCCTTAACATTGCATTTATCTACTGATATGAAAACTAGACCATTTTAAATACACCTGATATTTAATTGTTTTTAATACTTCCGTTTTTTAAATAGTTTCTCACCTATTTTGTCTAATTTGTTAACCTTTATTCGAATCATTAAAAAAATGTGTTGCTTTTTTACTTCATATAGGTATTTGATACCACCCAAGAGAGTTATAAATCAAATATATATAATTAATTTCATTACCAACTAAGCCGTAATAATTCGTCAAGCAATATTTTGAAATAGAAATGAAATTGGAAAGGTTTCAAAAACTGAAAACATATTTACAAAAAGTAATAGAGTAGAGTCGGTTGTGCTACTAAATGTGCACTAAACTGATGGTAGGATGTATTTTTAATATAACACTTCACAATGTATAACTATCTAATAGGAGTCTGGAAAAATAAGATACAACCTCGGAAGAAAGATAACAAGCTAAGAATTTGCATACCTCTGTATTTTGTGGATGGTAATATAAACATACCTCAAAAAGTCTCAATATAACACTTGTACGCGACTTAGGAATATTTAAGGTCAAAGGTCACGAAAATAAAGTTGTTTCCAAATATTTGTTTACTATACTTACGCTAAATGACTTTGAAGGTAGTTTAGAGAAATTGTAGTAACGGAAATAGTCTCTTCAACTTTTGTCTGTAGTAATTTGATGTAACTACAACCCTTTTTGGATACAGAGCACAAGAGTAGGGGACCGCATTACCTGTATATACCGATAATGCAAAAGTCAGCCAGTAGAATACCCATAAATAAATAGTTATATTGTTAATATAATCAACTTACTTTTTACTAATATTATTATTACTTATACTTTTATTATTATTACTATTCATTATATAAATTTTTATCATTATTTACTATTTAATAATACCATAGTTATTAGATATAGTAAATTATAAATGATATTTTCTCAAAATATACTTGTTAATTTTTACCAATCATACAATCTTAAAAGAAATATTTCAAATGAATTTTAAATATATATTTATTTATGATCCAATAATCAATTTATTAAAATTACAAATATTTTTTTCTGTTTACATAAGAACCCATCCCCACATATGACAACCATAACAACAGAACATACGTCTACAACAACTTCCTCTTCATGAACCCACACGCCACATATAACCTCCACAGCTAACCATAAAAGTATCATAATAGAAAAATTCGAGAATATCCTGATCCTAAAATACCCTTTTTTTCATTGAAACAATCTGAAGTTGATGACGCTATGTACTTCCATCAGAGTACACAATCCCACATCCCAACCCATCCCGTTGCATCGCATTCCCGATTTCCTGCAACCGCAAAAAGCACCACAACCTAATCTTGCAATAGCACAAAATTTGTATTCATCATCAGTTCTTCTGTTGCAGGGTAGTTAATAAATGTATAAAGTGGTTCCAGCAGTTCATTTGCCGTACCCTATCCGAATTCCAGGGGTTCAAATCAATTCCCAACCAAATATGGTCTGATAATAGACATGAAGAATATGCTGACGTGCTGCTGAACTGAATGTAGGAAGAATATGAAACTGCCCTGGTTTGTTAGAGTCTTTTGATTTGATGCACTGGGTGTCCTCGAAAAGAGTCCAATAACGTCATCTGATCTCGGCGCTTTTTACGTTGCGCAAATAAAAGACGTGTTATTCCATTTTCAAATAATTATTGTACAGATCAGTATTTTGTTTAAATAGTAGATCAGAATGAATTTCATCGTGAATATTATATAATCATTTTTAATAAACGATATTTATCATTTTTTTATAAAGCAGAAGTCGTATCACACTCCACTAGAATGCGTGTAAAAAAGTAGGAGTTTCTTTGAATAAGGGTTTTTATCATAAATTATTCGATGAATAGATGGTTGGGTTCTCCACATTACACTTATCCATTTTTTGTTTTAAAAAAACAATTTCTGTTGGTGTGTACCTAATACAAGAAAATCTAGCAAATCAATATCTACTCCCTACATGCAGAAGTTATATTTTTTAAGTTCAGACTACATGCATTTATGTTTCTACAATGAAACATATGCTGCATCTCTGGAGTGTTTTGTAGTAATATTAACAGTGTTTAATTTGTTTGATAAGATATATATATTATATATATATTGTATAATTTATATATATAGATAATATGTATATATATATTTTGTATATATAGTAAATCTTCTTGGCTGATTGGCACCTCCATTGTTTCATCAAAGCTGAGTGCGTATTTGAAACACCAGCATTACTTCTTAAATGTTCCATTTGCATTTAATGTTCTTAGGTGGTAGGTCTTGAGTAACTATCAAAATACAACAACGTGACGGGACCCTGAATGAGTTGTAAAAATTTGAGGTATTTATCAAAATATGAGAGGTTGTAACTATCTTTATTCTTGTAAACGCGAGGCTAGAGAAAGCCACTAGAGTAATTGTATTTGTGTTGGTTCGTTCTAGTATACTGTAAATATGTATTATAATATAAAATGTATATATTGTTGAATAATAATAATTACAGTATTAAAGTATTTTTAATAATAATAAAAATTAGTAAGTGAATAATGATAAAATATTAAATTATTTATTTATTGAATTCTACTGGATGACCTCCATTATCGTTACAATACAGGTATCGGTACTCTACTCTTTGCCTGTATCAGATATTTGTTGTTCGTACATTAAATTTTTTAGAAAAAATTTGAAGAGAATTTTCCGTTGCTACAATTACTCCCTAAACCACCTTCAAAGTCATTTAGCGTAAGTTAACGATGTATTTGCAATAAACTGATGTTTCCGTAACCTTTTGACCTTAAAATATCCAAAGAGTCGCCGTACACTGATTATGTGAGACTTTAGAGGTAACTTATAACCATATAAAAAAAGGCGTATGCAAATATTAGCTTATTATATTATCATTCCGAATTTGAGGCCTTATTTTGCTTATTTTACTGAGTTATAGTAAAAACTAAAAAAAAATATCAGAAACGAATGAATAACTTGTAATAAAATATTATTTTATTAAAATTTTATAATTGTTATTGGAAATATTTCATGAAACACTAGGATAATAAGTATGTTGTGAGTGTTATTATGTTGGTTTTTATAGATCGATTACGTGATTACAAATTATACATTTTATTGTTGAATATATGGGTAGTGTTGGATTATATCGAAGGGATAGTTGGGTGAAGAGGTTATGGAGAGATTATATTAATTTAAGATGTTAAGGGTATTTAGAGCAGAATTGAGAGTAGTTGTTTGTAAATTAATACTGAATTTTATGATTTGATTATGTTCTTTTTAACACAAAAGCAAAGCACACCCTTAGAGATGTATAGAGTTATTATGTAATTGGGCAAGTCTAATTCCGTAGAATGAATTTTATTTTTTGCATTACATATAATTTATTATTTTAGTTTGGGGGGGGGGGGGGGGGGGGGGGGGCCTTTAATCCCAAGGTAAACTATGATAATCAATAATCTTTTATAGACTATCTAAAATAGGTTCAGAGTTATATAAACATATGTACAGAATACGTGTATATATTAGATTGGTAACAATTAAATATTTAAGCACCCAAAACATAGTACCAGAAGTGTGAATTGACTACTCTCAATAATGAGCTGGACTGACTAAATGCATGTGTTAGTTTTGAACGAGATATGAGTGATATATATAGTTCCCAAATATTTTTATGTCCGAAGTAACATATTTCATGCTCAAGTTAGTGAAACTTACTTAAAAGTTCATCCTCGTAGTAAATCGTTAAAAATTGAGGTATGTAGATCCAGTTTCGTATTTGACAGAGACAATCTATGTCAATATTGTTATTGGGGAAAAAAATGCAAGCAAAACATCTAATAAAAACTATTTGACTTTCTTTAATATAATAGGTTCGAAATAAAACAATATTATATGCCGGCCAATATATTCCTTACCTAAAAATTGGATACATTGCGTGGATACAATACATAAAACAATATAATATGTAGAAACTTTCTACGTAATGATTTTAGTAAGTATTTTATTGTACAGTTGTTGGTGAAAGGGGTTGTGTAATGTCAATGAACAACGCCGAACGGTATGTTTCTCGATTGTCCGGGAACTGTTATAGTAAATAGTGGCAATCAGCTTAAAGTGTCTGTTACAATGTACATGTTTATATGTGACTTAGCCATTTCAATTAGTATTAAATTTTGTACACTCCACACCCTTAGGGTTCCTGCTATACAGCCGTTAGGCATTAGGGTGTGTGCTATATAGCTAAAGCGGTGGTTAGCCAGTCAAGAGACATATATATGAACGATTTACTCTACTCAACATTTGTATTTTTCTCACTCATCTTGGCCCTAAATACAACTAGGCCCTTGATAATGGAAAGTTAAAATAAGATACTTATTTGTGTAACAATCTTTATCTGCGATTTCCGTGTGCAGATTACAATTCGAATTCCTTAAACTACTAGGTTAAGGCACTTATGATGTAGTATGATGAATCCTATAAAAGTATTTAAATGTAAGTAGGCCCATAACACTAGGTGATTTTATTTAAGTGTTTAAGTTGTAGTGTATCAGTGTTTTACCTTACTCTTACATGAATATTACTGATCACGTATAAGAGCATTTCTGATTAAAATTATAAAGTTATATTTTAAACATTACAATCGTCTGCCTTGTTACACAACGAAAAAAAACAAATGTACACTGCTCTCGGAAATCCTACTTGGTTTTAAATAAGAGATGCAGATTTTTGTATACCTAAGCTATGTAAAGTACCATCAGCTTAATTTTTGTTCGATGAAGAAAAATACATACATTTATTAGACATAAAGCCTAATTATGTCAAGAGGTAAGTTTTATGGCCATGTAAATTAACTTACAGTGCAACAGTTTAATTTTCTTATTCGCCTCGTTTCATCAACTGTACACATTTCGGAATTTCTACTTTAAACTTATATATTTTAAATATCAGTAATCAGCGTCTCTCACAATAAAAATCCTGTACTTTTTATTTTTTATTTTTTTATTTTTTTTGCTGATAAAAACAGTATAATGAGTTCCAACCAATTGCTGCATTTGAACATGAATTTTGTGTACTTAAAATAAATTTCAAATCGTGCTGGTCAATCAAACCGGAAAGGATAGAACTCAAAATTTATACCCATAACAATCCCACATAAGTATAACCTTGAATTACTCATATGCAATAATCGCATTAGATATTTGTTCCTTTACTGAAGACAAAACGAATCAATCTAGAATAAAGAATACAATATAAAATGGATAGGTTAATTTAAGTAAATTAAAATAAAAGAACTATGCCTAAAAACGTAACCCAAATAAATAGGAACTAATACATAAACTTACTAAATATAATTGAATAACGTGATTATTGATTTATCTCACATTTTATTATTAAATGGCAATATAAACAGATAGAAAGTATAAAACATATTTTACTTAATAGATAATTTGATACCTAATGAGCATTGCATATATGCTAAGCTGCATCACATACCTGGAAAAAAATGTTAGATCAATTTTGCATAAATATTTGCAACAATAACATAAAAAAATAGACATACTCGAAGTCATAATACTAAATGGTCTTTGGCGTTGAAAATGACCTTGATTAATATTCCTATTTCAGGATGTATCTTAATATTACACTTTGAAGCTGGATGACGAGCAGTATAGTAATGGTAACTACTAAGTTGTAAAAAACAGCAGAGTAATGCATATTATCATCTAAATTCAAAAGTTAATTATGGTTTCCTGTATCTAATTCCACATAAATATACAATGTATTTCAAGTTATTAAAAACATTTAGGCCTAAGTTTATTTCAAGAAAAAATAATATAAGATTAAATTATTGTAGGAAAACTTTCTCCGGTAGTTGCAATATTTTGTCAGATAATGGCGCTTAATTAAAGACAATACCACCACCTGACCAACCCCCATACCCTCCCCTGCCATAAATCAGATTATGGGTGGATGTTCAAGAATTAATTGTTTTGAAAATGCAGCGAAAACAAACTTTTTTTATCAAATAATGAAATTATAAACACCTTTTACCCAAACAATACTATAATGTACTAATCCGGGGAATAATTCAGTCTAACAGTCTTCAATAGTATAAAAGCACAAGTTCATTAAAGAAAATTGGGTATACTTTTAGTATTTTTTATGGCAATGAACTTGAGCCTCCGTGATTTTCCTACTAAAGAAAAATACTTTAAGTCAATAATAAATATGATTCTATATTTAGAAGAGGAATAGAATATATGCGTAGATTAACACAGATATTTATCATTTGCAATCCATGAACGACGTTTAGTTAATGTTCACCGCATGGCACAAATAAGAATCCGACCTTCAATAAAATCCGGTTATAATAAGAATATCACCTTACTCACATAATTACAGAAATCACACACAACACCAATCGACCTGTATTTCAAATGGAAACAGCTAAAACCGTGTAACTGGTGACGACGCAAGTCACTGTCTGTACACTGAGGGCGACATACAACAACGAAAAACGAACGCCACAGTGTCGCGAAACAGGCTTCGTGGAAGCACGTTTAATAGTTTTAATTTAATTCTATAGTTATCCTGCCTATAGACAAACAATTATAAGACAACCAACATTTTAAAATCGCCTGTAGAAAACAGTAAAATTGTGCCTGCAGTTTTAAAAGATAGGTTGATGAGTTCTGCCAAATCTAATGCATCAGCGTGACCAAGCATCAATTCCTATAAGATTATAAACAAACAGTAATGTGGTAACAAAACCAATTCTAATTTACTTATGAGCTACCCACATAGTTCAGATGCAATATGCGTTGGTGTAGTTAGGGTTGCACCTGTCGGACATTCTTTCGGTATATTATTTCATAAACAGTTACCAATATACTCCACGGATCGTCTGCTTTTTTATACTGAGTGTGTGTGTAATCATCGTGGTGACAAGAAAACTCACAGAATAAATAGATTTTATGAAGAGACTAATTACATTTAATGGCATTTAAAATGTATAAACAACACACATGTTTTACATAGTATTAGTACCGTAATCTTGATAAAGAATATAAAATAGTTATAGACTTAACATGCCAGACACATAATGTTACCGAACATTGGTGTGGCTTACTCCCTACTTGTTGTAGCAAACCATAAGTAAATAATAACATCGGAAGTTTATTCCTTGAATATATACAAGTTGAAAAGCTGTAGGGCTAAGCATGTCATATATACATGCCTAAATCACAGAGTAATCCAAACCAAAACAGAACAGAGTCGACCCCTATCGCATCGTTGAAGAAAACAAACACTAATAATAATATATATATGGGGTACTGTATATTGTAAACAAGACAAAGGCGGTAAAGAAGAAGTAATGAAAATATGTAAATTTAATTAATCTTTGTTCAATAATTTGGCGCAGTATCTCATATACTCCTCTACCGGGTGAGGGGTGGTGGAGCACAACCGCAAGCCAGCACAGAACCAAACCCCCCCCCCTACATCCGTCGTTTGGTAGCATTGGTAACCATATATCATCCACTCACAGGGTCTAATAATAGTATGTCCCCTATTTGTAAACAAACTTTTATGTTTTCAAATTTAAGTACTAAATCATATAACAACACGTTTAATATATACAATATATGATAACAAATTTATAAAAATATAATAAAAATTAGTACAGTAACACTATTAAAACATTATTGTTCCATTAACAATAACTAACGTCCTTAGTGTAGTTAAAACGTTCATCATTAACTTGATAAAGGAAAGAACTCAGTTTATATCAGCATGCAAGTATTGCTGAAATCGAGAAAAATATAATGATTAGATCTTGGCAAAAACGGACCACTGATGTGATCGAGGGAACTTAAAATTCCTAGGGTATCAGCTCATAAAACTAACTACGCACCTACAGTTAACGATACAACTAGAGCCGTTATAGACAATACTTGCTATATTATATCCCACTCTCAAGTTAGAGTGAAAAAATGAATCATAGTCATTCAAGTAAATGTTAGAGATAACATTAAATCCGTAAAAGAACATTGGATCGACGCATCGATGTTATAGAGCGAATTAACTTATTAGTGACTACTTCATGAGGTAAGAAGTTAAATAAATAGCTTCTGCCTGGCGACTAAATAAATACATATTTTAGGTTTTTCGTAGAATAGATACTATTTACTGGTGATCACACGGGTGGACGAGGGAGTGAGGAAGATTTTATAATTCGTCTGTCGGTCTGTCTGCACTATATCTCAAGCTAACGAACAGAATCATAGTCTTAAAATTTTGAATAAGCTTACATTTTACGTATCAACATTCAATTCAATTATGTTGAATCATATCCCAAGAATGTGGCTAGCATTACAAAACATATTCACATGCTCTAGTGTGAGCACCGACTCCAACGTGGAAAACATAACATTTTATAAAAACTGAGAAAAATTACAATTAACAATTTTATAACTGCTAAAAAGTAAAAATTTAGTATACCAAATAGAAAAAAATGTAGCTATAAGCTTGAATTAGCTTTGCCACAGGCGAAGCCTCTTACATGGTTTTGGCGTACTCCTTATCATTTGTTGAAACATGCACGGCCAGTATGAAATGAAAGCACTGAGTAGTTAAAAGCCGAATCATATTTTTATAAAATCTTAGATGACCTGAAATGAACTAAATCTGATTTTTCTTTATATTGCCAGATACATAAAAATAAATAAAATTTTGAGTAAAGAGATTAATTTGCCGGCAGAAGCCTTCAACTTTAACTCATAGTTTGACGTATTCAAACAGCACCTGTATGGTCTTGCTCATTTATTCACTACTCGAACGTATGGGGAAGACACAGAATCCTCGTATTATCATGCCTGGCGTCAAACAAAACAACGACATTTCAGATCTACTTTATGTGATGGTGACGGCGAAAGACGCTGCTATTGACTCGCATATTGTACTTCTGACATATGGGCCGTGACTATTTGCTCTATAACTTTACCAGCATTGTTAGATAAACACCAAACACCAACAAATACTGTATTAAGTATGCTATGACACACATATACTTTGTTTTGTAGACGTTATGTCAGCGTCTGTCAATGAGGGGAACTATTCTTCACACTTTTTCCAACTGCAGGCGAAGTCACTCCCTAACGACAATATTCATGCATGTGTGCTGCATAGCCACAGTGTCAAACAAACAATTTCCGTTACCAAACAAACCAACCTATAGTAAATATCACATCAAATAAAATATAACTGATGTATATCGTATAAATGCATTCATAACGGCATGTAATTTGTGAAAAATGAGTATCGCTTACGGCAGTACATCTCTGAACAAAATTACAACTGGTTCTGGACATAAAAATGTAGCCTTGACCTCTTAAGATGTGTTTCCCTTGAAAATTTGTTGACAGGTAGTAAACGAGCTGAACTTTAATTCCTAACCTAAAAGTGCTTAGGAAACAGAATCTGACCACCCAGTCAAAACGTCTGTCAAACTGTAATGTGCTAGACACTAGTGCCAATAAGATGCGTAAATATACATTGGTTTATCTATAAAACTGATAATTCTCTCACAAGTACTCGGTATGAACGGTGCTCCAAAGTCATGATTAACAAGAATTGCAAACTAACTACTGCCACCTCAATTGCTTCTCAATAGTTACCTCGAATAAAACAAACCGTTCTAATCAAAGTAGCATGGTGTAATGAGTTTAGTAATGTTTAAGAATTCGGTTTGTAATTTCCTGAACGAATTTATTGTATTAAATCGGGCAATCACGCCAGATTTTAAACAAATATTTCAATGAAACCAATTTCAAATGCACTTACTATTTTCCACTTAAGTACCATTAGGCAACTGTGTTGCCGTTTGTGTACATTTTAATGTATTACATCTATCCTTAAGAATAAAATATAACAAGTATTAAATACCATTGGAAAAATGAGAATAACACGTATCTTTAAATGACAAAGGTACCGACCCACCCGACTCAGTGGTTTGTTTGAAATCTACTGGAAAAACACGCTCCATTTATTTATATTGTAGGAAAGTACCAAAACCTACATGTTTTATAACAATTTAATTTACAATGAAAATATTTACTGAACTATATTTCATAAACTTTTTATAAAACATCTAATTATGATAAAATTTAAATAAACTTTTAGCTGCATTGAAACTTACATGGCCATCATCTGCTTAGTTTAATTACAACTAATACTTGATATTTTATGGTGTTCAAGTTGTTTCTGGTACTATTTTAATTCGTTAAACAATAGTTTGTAATGTTGTTAATTGTACCAAACATATGTTCCATGGAAAATATTTACTGTGCAAATTAGTAAAGGTTTTCATGTACAAATCATTGAAGAACTTTGGGCTTCCTATGAATTGATACTCATTATAATATTATGGAG
Organism: Homalodisca vitripennis; assembly: GCF_021130785.1. Taxonomy (NCBI): domain Eukaryota; kingdom Metazoa; phylum Arthropoda; class Insecta; order Hemiptera; family Cicadellidae; genus Homalodisca; species Homalodisca vitripennis. The sequence goes on from NW_025778780.1 coordinate 16,270, forward strand.
ATGAAATAACATTTCTTATTTCTTGGGCCAGTGCTGCGGAGTTTTTAATATTATTGTTTGTCCTACCACATATTGTTCCAACGTTTGTTTATTGTATATTAAGTAAATGGTCCAAAATGAGCTACATTTGTCACAATTGTTCTCGTCAAAGAATATCAATCCAACGAAGGAACTTAATATCTAACACTCCTAATTAAAGTCATGATTTTAATCATAAAACATCATTATTTAACAGTATAAATCTTTGAGTATTAAAATTTTTCTGTTTATTTCTCTAATAAGGTATTGAGCAATGGATATCCATATATATTATTGAGATTTTACAGCTTTTAAGGAATCGTTTACGTATATAATGATCTGGTTGACATGATTAATTATTGTATGTTTGATTTCAACCCAACTTTGCAATTGATCACTGTACTACTAATAGACTAACTAAACAATATTTAATAATCGTAAAGTTAAGTGGTGGAATTTAGGACTTCTTAGTTAATGTTTAGTTTACACTGACTGCAGGCAATAGTGACCACTACTGTCAAGGCAACCTGTAATAGCCGTAACCTATCTAGACGAAAGGAGCAACACGCACTACGACATTAACAGGAAATATTTCGTTTGCTATAATATAACATAAAATCAGTCTATCAATAGAAAATAAATTGAAACACTGTACATTTCAAATTAAAATATAAATGTTATAACATCCATAAATTTAGTGTTTAAAATTAGGCATCGTTGATTTCTATCAGTCTAATAATTTTAAGTTATAAATAAAATATTTATTAAAACATGGCATTATAGTACTATTATATTTGAAACAAAGGCTACTTTTTTATACAAGTTAAACAAAGTTTTTAGGTAAAATATTTGATCTTTTACAAATCAATAAATTAACGTGATATAATACCGTTAATTTATTTTTTATAACAGATACGTTATTTCACTGAAAACTTTGGTATTAAAAATGCCATATGTATATAAACCAAAGCAAGTTTATATATATTATATATATAATATAAGTATTTAATTGCATTATGTAAATTATTCAAAACTAAATAAATTTCATTTTAAGATTGAATGAATTTGACTTTTCTTTAGGGTATACATATAGAATACTGTAGGTCTCTTCTTCTTTTGAAAGATACGGAAGATAACATCCCTCCCTCACTGGCAGACTACATACAGCAACACATTGCAGAATCAAAACTGATTGTACACCGTTTTTTCCTTTATTGGATTTTAAAAGCCACAGATAGCACCAGATATTTTGAAATTACTTTAGCCTCTGAATGCCTATAATCTTTAAGAGTTTCCAAAGTGTCCGAATATTCTTAGCCCCTATCAAGTGCTTTTCAAATATACTTTCCTTCCTCCTCCATTTATTACATTATTGAATCAAGATTTACACTTATGGATTCATTCGAGACAGCTCTAAGCCAAGACTTGCCTTACCACAGTAGAGTAAAAAAAAGTCCCAAACATACAATTGCTCATGAGCCAGCATTTGATATTAGTATATATCAACAAACAACAGTACAGTTTTCACTGAAACACAGAGAAATATTATACACAATACTTACACGTCAATGACTTTCCAAAAAATTTTCAAGAAAATATAGATATTTTACTTATTTTTAAGTCTAAATAGTTTGGTTTTATTTTTAATTTTTAATTATGAATAATCCGTTTTTCTTCGTTACGACACAATGTTTTATTTTAAGGTAAAATCTGTGATATAAAAAATTAAAATTGAATATTTTACAATAAATAAGGCAATGATTTTGTTTAATAAGGTTAAACTCACTCTTTGTACCATATTCTCTTTATATACTAACAAGCTTGAAAGGGATTTCCCTGCACATCAAAGAATTCAATATGAATTACCATAATTCTGAAACGAATGAAGCTAGAGACCTGATTTACAGTAAGAGGGTTATGGAATATTCGGTGATGTCGACACTAATACTTTTATTATCTAGAGATCAGTGTTCACATCGTAACATCTGACTCAGGATCATGAATGTAGTCACTTAAAAAAACGAGAGTTTCATTACACTGTTAATGAGTTTTTGTTGCATTTGTTAGCAAAATGATTTAGCATCAAATTTGATGATCGTTTTTTGAAATATGGAACAGTTGACTATAAACTATAGTTTATTTTAAATTATACATTTCTCAAGACGTGTTAAAATGGATTGCATATCTAGGTAAGATTGGACTAACTAACATTTCAAGAAAACAATTGCATTTATAAAGCATGTAGACTAAACAATGTTGACCTTAATAATAATAAAATAATATTATATTAAAAAGCTAATAAATAAATGAAAGTTTTACACTTATATAAAATAATAAAAATTTATAAGTAACGAACGAATTGGATACTCTTAGAGACACCAGTTTTAAAATATAATTGTATAATATAACGACTAGAAAGTTTAAAATTCCAATCGTTAACAAATCTACTCTATATCGTAAACATTACATTTCCAATGCTGTTTTAGTGTTAGAGTTGAGATTTGTGACTTTTCTAGTTGTCTGCCGATGTCTTTTGACTTTTCAGAAACCTAACACTGAATAAAAATTATACGGAACATTTATCAAATAAACCAATTGCATTAAAATCGGAGCGATCAGTCGTATTTTATTGCATTAAATAGAGTATGGTCTTTAATATTTAGTTATGGAAACTTATAAATCCTAAAGTTATGATTGCTTGAAAGCTTGTGCCTACTCTAGAATCACGGGTGAAGTTTTTAGTTGAAGACTCTTGGTTCAGAACTCCGAAGCAATCGATTGAATCAACCACTTATGAGCATTAATTTTAGGAAAACCTATACTGAGTTGTAAAAAAGTTTAAAGAACTACTAACCTTTGATTGAAGTTTTATAAACTATAGCAATCCATTTCTTGTCCTACAATACTTTTGTAAGTGTAGTTTACTCCGTTAAGGAAACAGGAATTTTCGTACATTTGCCATCGTTCAGTGAAACAAAAAATCAGTCAACACTACGTTTCGAGATCAGCAATATGATCTCTTCTTATGTAATAACTAACCTAAATTATGTATTTTAGTTACCTTTCTGATTAAAAAAATAATTTTATTTATTCTTCTACCTCAAGTTTTCCACTTCAAAGTAATCCAAATTAGATATTATAACACTTATACCAATGACTATTTCAATACACAAAGCACTAAAAAGTAGTTTTTTTGTGATCTTGTTCAGAGGTTAGCGTTGTGTCGTCTTTCATGGTCTTTTCAGTTTCGGTTAACAAGAAATAGTCACAGGGCATGCGGCATTAGTGGTGTTTGTTTAGGCCCAAATCATCGCCCAAAATAAACTATGGGTTAAGCAGACGCAAAAAGCCAATTTACTTTCTTCCACAATCCGGCCTTTTCCAGGTGGATTTCTTTATGTAATTTGCGCATAACTTGCAGATAATAATGTCCTTATTCCACAATTCTACGCTGCGGCAAAAAACTTCATGTTTCCACCACCACGCCCCTCTGAAATCGAAAAATAACTGTAGAAAACTTTTCACATATGTCCGAAATTTAGTGAGATTTTTTAGATCTTGACTCGTGCAGGCAGCTTCTATTCTTTTGTTTTTATATATAATAATTAATTATAAACCCATATATACTTCACTCGGTAAAGAACCTGGTGGAAGAATATTTTGAACCATCGGCGGTCAGATTCAACACAACGAGCTCATTAGCAAGTCCGTAATGTGCTGCTCTTTATTGGTAGAAAATTTAAGCAAATTGGTACCGAATTTTCGCAGCAACCCGTTTCTACACGAAAATCGAATTGGACGAAATATTCGATTATTCCGTCCTCGGCATCTACTATTATAATAGATGGTGGATTTGATGATTGGACCCAATAACTATTTTCTATACTTCATACAAGTTTTCGTCTGTTCTTTGCGTGCTCGTTCGTCACGGCTCGTCGTTCGTCCGTTCACGTCTTCTCGCCCTCTGAAACGGTTTTTGTACCACGAAAGGTTTCCAAAGTTCTGGAAGATTCTCCATAAGACACAGTCAACATCCGAATGCGTCCGCGCACTTTAATTTAGTTTTTAACACAGATTTTATGCAAGGTTGTATAGATCATTTTTTCGAAATGGCAGAAACCGAAGACGAGCCAAGATACGTTGCAAGAAAATCAGCTTTAGCAATGAAACTAACAGTTAAAATAGCTGAAGATTGTTGATTATACATCAATATAATGTTACTAATCATCACACACCAAGCAATCGTCGATCCTAAACAAGGCTTTGCACAAAAGAAAGCCGATATTGTGGTGTACAAAAAGGCATGGCTTGAAATGAACCGTACGAAACTTAAAACATTTCCATCTCGTCTTCCAGTCAAACCATGATTAAAAAAAACGTACGAGTATTTTATAGAACTAAGTTCACACTGATAGCTTAGAAAATTTTCCATGGGTAATCGCAGAAGCCAAGATAGTTTGTGATCAAAATAATTTGGATCTGTCTCTCCAAAACCGCTTCCGAGGCAAACATACCCTACGCTAGGAAGTGTAAGGCATCACTGGCATCATGAATCTTTCACAAAGGAAATATTGCAAGATGGATGGTTTTAAAACATATTAGGAATAATGCATTGAGATAAATTTAATAAAACGAACTGAAAACGCTGCATAATTACTCGCTACAAAAAGCTTCAGGCGCACGTGGTTTCCGTCGTAGCCAAAAAGCTAGGCAAGCTCGTTCGAGTACTAAAAGAAAGCTGAAACCAGTGAGAAAGAATTAAAGGATTCCTGATATCCCCAGTTATTTAGCAGGATGGTCCTTAAATTACGGTTATTGGACTCACTTATAAGCCTATTCAAATTTTTATCTGTTATTTCCAAAACATTTAACTTTTTACACATATTTATCTTTTCTCTGGAAACTAAATCATCAGATAAGATAGAAAAATTGGAATTGTACTTTAAAAATAGTACACACATTTAAGCATAACATATTTTTTTTTTAAATTACACATTTATGGTAAAAAAATTATATAATTTTGTAAAAGAATATAGTATTTTAAATTACATACATAAAATATTTCTAAATCAAACTCGCTTGCAAACCACGTATATGCTATAATGAAATAAAATGATAATCATTAATTATATCTATGTTATTTGGAAAGAAACAAACTACAATGTATAAACTAATAACCAATGTATCAAAAGTTAAATTCATTAGTTTAACTAACTTAAAATACTAAAAGCATAATTGAAACAATATTTTTAGATGATTCACTAAGAAAAATGGTACAAATTAGGAAAAAAAGTGGTAAAATTTAGGAAATATTTTCATCTTGACAAATTAGGCATTTTTGTAGCTATGGAAAACGATAAAAACTTGATTCATACTTTATTAAATTAGCTTAGTTTTAACACACGTGTAAAATAGTGAATCACTAACAAATCATAGCCATTAATGCGAAGCAAGATGTTTAAATCACAATAATTTTACCAATGACCCAGATATAAATCTTAAGCCTGAATAATCATACGTGACGACTGACACATACAACTAATACTTTGTCCAGAGTTGTAACTCTAGACTACTCCTGCTCCACTACTTTTAGGCATCGGTACATTTAGATCGGGAGGTAAAAATTAGGTGCGCATTTTCCCCAAGAAGAGCTAAAAGTTTTCTATTAATAATATTCTTGTTCTCATAAATAAAAAATGAATAGTTTCATTAGGCCGGTTATTTGTGCTTGAATTAAAAAACGTATAGTAGTTTTTATATTTTTATCTCGATACATCTAAAATTCTTTCATACAATACTTTAATTCTTACAACCAAACAGTTTTATAACAGTATGCGATGGGTTTAAGAATGTATTTGTAGTGCACTTTTATACATTTAAATGTAACAAAAAAAATACATTCTTTATTTAAAACCAGAACCTAAAACTAAAATTATTCCTTACAGTGTAGTTAGAGAAGATCTAAAAGATTTATAAAACTTATAAGTAAAATGATAAAAATACTATTACATAACAACTTGTTAAAATCAAGAAGGCTTTCGGGATGAACAATACCATAGTTGTATACCTGTGAATTATTTGTATTCATTCTGTAGACACATTACTTACTTTGTTATATATAGGCTGTATTTGGTTTGAGGATCATGGACCTCACTCAACAAAAGCATCCATATTTAATTAAAAAAGCACAATATATACGTAGTATTTAAACATTCACGAATATAGCAGGTAAAATATACTAGCAATCGATGGACGAAAGGTCTGAGTAGAAGGTATTGCTCCTAATCTGAATGAATGGCTTTGTCTGAGGCTTGTAAAGGAATTTCGATTCTAGCCTTCGCGTAATTTATAATTTCCCAGCAGTCTACTGCAACCATTCGGATAAGTCTAATGTTACAACGTCCAATTGTAAAAACTTCCCGTTTTTTTATAACTAAACATAGATTATACACCTTACACAAAGATCAGCACAAATTAAATTTTAAAAAGTAATATTTAATAGAAAGGTCATAATTACGAAAAAGACATATTGATATTCCAAAAGAAAACAATTATAGCAAAAGGATATATTTAGCTGTATTTAATGTATTATTATGACAATTTTTATGAACAGCACCATTTGGAATTATAGTTATCAAGTTTATCGAATTTTTAACTACCTTGAAAGATGTATTGTTGTATAATTTGAATTGCTAAATTAAGTTTTAATAATATGGATTAAAAGGCAAGAATATTAGTATCATAGTTAATATGGAAGAGTTTACTCAATAACAAAAAGTATAAAATTAAACAATTCTATAATTTAATGGTATTGTTCCAGAATATATAAGGTTTCAAGAAAGTACACACTGAACTAAAGACACACCAACCGATATGTAAATTATATACGTGTTTGTATTAAACCCCAAAGTAATGGTAATATAAACATTTGTGATCTAGTTTTCAACGTCATTGACTCTCAGTAGAAGAAGTTTGAATTTTACAAAACTGTTTACAACAGTATATAATTTCATACGACTACTCTACCAGCAACAGAGTAGTAATTCTAACAGCATATTCGATTTTGGTTAAAATAAAGTATACAACTATAAAAAAAATTATGTCATGTCCACCACAAATGTATTTCTTGTATTGCATATTAACATACATTAGTTTAATACACTATCACCAATAATATACTACTATTAAAGAGATTGCTTGACTCTAATATGTCATTACACCTCACTCTGTAAATTCTTTTTATTTCCACCCCTCAACTAATATTTGATTCAAATACATTTAGAGAATTGGGTTGGTATCAATTTTTGATAAGAATAATATATATTAAATAACAAATATTATAAAATAAAACATATTTGTAATAGAAACATAACCAGTCTAGGGTTTTATGTACAACTCCATTATATGATACGAAATGCCAGTTACATTCAATACCTACAAAGACACGGTTATAAATAGAACATTTCCTTGTGATTAATCATGAAAGCCATAAATTTTTGAAGCGTTGAAGATTAATATTTTATTGTTCGCTATATGTTCATAATAATAGACATTTTTACTAGAAGAAATGCTTATTAATTAAAGTCCCATTTGTAATATAAGCCAGGATTTATTATCATATGTGTCAAGAGATTTAATAATAAATTTTGAATAGTCTGAAGTCATTGACGGGACAGCACTGGGAATCAATTCCAAGAAACACAGAACAGAACTACTGTCGTAAAGACACGGATAGTGAAAACATGCCTGCAAAATTTCTACGTGACAAATACACCTATTGCACTGTGACAATAAGACTAAAAAAGTTGTAACTATAATTTTATATTCAGTTGCCCCTACTCCCAGCAAAACTCTTGAGGCCACAGTAGTTACGTAAAGATCTGGTCAACGTAGTTTACTCTAAATTCTCCTTCCACATGTGTGGTCACCAAAAATCTCATATTCCTCCATCTCGGTTTGTAAGTTTGCAAGAAATTCGAAAATATTCTGATTACACAAAATGGAAGTATCAGCGCTATGTGTATAGTAACATACAAAATATTACAGATCGACGGACATAAGACTGTAACAAGTATATACTGTACTATGGAAATATATACTACTTATATTAAGAATATACGATATTTTATATATACGTTAAGTATTATAATTTCCATAGTTACAGTATATACATAGTACAGTCTTATCGTCGATCCTTAATATTTGTATGTTACTATACAAAAGCGCTGATACTTCACTTTTGTGTAATCAGAATAATTCGAATTTCTTGCAAACTTACAAACCCGAGATGGATGAAATATGAGATTTTTGTGAACACACATGTGAAGGAGAATTTTAGGTAACTCGTTGACCAGAATCTTTACGTAACTACTGTGGCCTCAGAGTTTTGCTGGAGTAGGGTCAACTATATAAAATTATAGTTTCACTTTTAGTCTTATGTCAACAGGCAATAGGTGGTATTTGTCCGTAGAAATTTTGCAGCATGTTTATCACTATCCGGGTGCGTATGACGACAAGTGTCTGTTCTGTGGTTTCTGGGAATTGTTTCCCAGTGCGTGTCCCGTCAATTACTTCAGACTATTCAAACATCTTATTATTAATCTGCTGACACAATATGATAATAAATCTTGTTTAATTACAAATGGGAACTTTAATTAATAGCATTTACTTCTAGTCAAAATGTCATTATTATGAACATTAAGCGAACAATAACAATATTAATCTTCACGCTTCTAAAAATTAAGGCTTTCATGATAATCCCACAAGGAATGTTCTATTTATAACCGTGTTTTTTTAGTAGGTATTGAAATGTAACATGCCATTTCGTATCATATCAATGAGTTGTACTAAACACCGAGACTGGTTATGATTCTATTAACACATATGTTATATATTATAAATTTTTTATTTAAAATATATTATTCGTTAACAAAAATTGAATACCAACAATCTCTAAATGTATTTGAATCAAATATTAGTTGAGGGTGAATAAAAAGAATTATACCAGAGTGAGGTGTAATAGACATATTAGAGTCCAAGCAATCTCTTATAGTAAGTTTATTATTATTGATAGTGTATTAAATAATGTCTGTTATAAGCAATACCAAGAATACATTTGTGTGACATGACATAATTTTTATTAAAGTTGTAATACTATTAACCCAAAACCATATGCTGTTATATTTGACCATACAACTCTGTTGCCTGTTAAGGTAGTCGACTGAAATAGATACTGTTGTAACCTGTTTTGTAAAATTAAACTCTCCTACTGAGAGTCACTGACGTTGAAAACTAGATCACAATGTTTATATACCATTACTTTGGGGTTTAAATAACAAACAGGTATATAATTACATCTCTGTTGGTGTGTCCCTAAATGTTCAGTGTGTACTTTCGAGAAAACCTTATATATTCAGAACAATACATATTATAGAAATTGTTTAATAATACTTATTGTTATTGAGTAAACTCTTCAAATTAACTTTGATACGTAATATTTCTTGCTATTAATCCATAATATTAAAAACATAATTTAAGCAATTCAAATTATACAACAATACATCTTTCAAGTTATAAAAAATACGATAAATCTGAAACAATAATTCCAAATGTGCTTGATCAAAAAATTGCTCATAATAATACATAAATACTAAGCTAAATATATCTTTTGCAATAATTAGTTTTCTTTGAATATCAATATGCTCCTTTTTCGTAAATATGACTTTCTATAAATATTACTTTTTTTTAAAATTTCATTGTGCTGATTTTGTGTAAGTGTATAATCTATGTTTTAGTATAAAACTGGAAAGTTTTTACCAATTGGAACGTAAACTTAGACTTTACCGAAAGGTGCAGTAGACTGCGAGAACATATAAATTACGCGAAGGCTAGAATCGAAATCCTTTACAATCCTCCAAGACAAAGCCATTCATCAGAATTGAGCAATACCTTCTACTCAGATCTTACGTCCATCGAATTGCTAGTATTTTTACCTCGCCTATATTCGTGAATGTTAAATATACGTATAAATTGTGCTTTTTTAATTAAAATGGGATGCTTTGTTGAGTGAGGTCCATGAATCCTCAACCAATACAGCTATATATACCAAAGTACGTAATAGGGTTGTTACAGGAATTGATTACAATAATTCACAGTATACAACTATGGTATTGTTCATCCCGAAAGCCCTCTGATTATAACAAGTTGTTATGTAATAGTATTTTTTCATTACTTATAAGTTTAAAAAATCTTTTAGAACTCTCCTAACTACACTGTTAAGGAATAATTTTAGTTTTAGGTACCTGTTTTAAAAATAAAGAAATGTATTTTTTTTGTCCTACATTTAAAATGTAAAAAAGTGCACTACAATACATATCTTAAACCCATCGCATACCTGTTATAAACTGTTTGGTTGTAAGAAATTGAAAGAAATTGTATAGAAAGAATCTTTAAGATGTATCGAGAAAAAATATAACTCACTATAACGTTTTTTTAATTGCAAGCACAATATCCGGCTAATGAAACTATTCATTTTTTATTTATGGAACAAGAATACTTATTAATAGAAAACTTTTAAGCTCTCTTAGGGGAAATGCGCCTAATTTTTACCTCTCCCGACTAAATCGTACCGATGCCTAATAAGCTAGTGGAAGCAGGAGTAGTCTAGAGTTACAACTCTGACAAAGTATTAGTTGGTTCAGCGTCACGTATGATTATTCGAGTCTTAAGATTTATATCTGTGTCATTTGGTACAATTATTTGATTTAAACATCTTGCTACCATTAAAGGCTTGAAATGTTAGTGTAATTCACTATTTTACACAGTGGTGTTAAAACTAAGCCTATTTAATAAAGTATGAATCAAGTTTTTAAACGTTTTCCATAGCTACAAACATGCCTAATTTGACCAAATGAAAATATTTCCTAAATTTGTACCACTTTTTTTCCTAATTTGTACCATTTTTCTTAGTGAATCATCTAAAAATATTGTTCAATTTTTTATTTAAAAAATGCTTTGTTTATTTTAAGTTATTAAACTAAGAATTTAACTTTTTATAACATTGGATATACTTTATACATTGAATTTGTTTCATTTATTTCCCCCCAAAATACATAAAGAAATTATTTTATGATTAATCATTTTGATTTCATTATAGCATAAAACGTTGTTTGCAACGTTGATTAGGAATATTTTAAAGTATGGTAATTTAAAATATATATTCCTTTTACAAAATTAATAATACTTTTTACAAAAATGTGTATTTAAAAAAATATGTTATGCTTAATGTGTGTACTATATTTAAAGTACAAGTCTTCCAATTTTTCTATCTTAATCTGATGATTAGTTATCCAGAGAAAAAGATAAAGATGTGTAAAAAATTAAATGTTTGAAATAACAGATAAAATCTTGAATAAGGCTTATAAGTGAGTCCACTAACCCGTAATTTAAAGGACATCCTGCTAAATAACTGGTTATCAGGATCCTTTTATTCTTCTCCCTGGTCTTCCAGCTTTCTTTTAGACTCGACCGGAGCTTGCCTAGCTTTTTGGCTACGACGGAAACCATGCGCTGAGCTTTTTGTAAGCGCGTAATATGCATCGTTTCATTGTTTATTAAATTTTATCTCCAAGCATTATCCTATATGTTTTAAAACATCCATCTTGCCAATATTTCCTTTGTTGAAAGATTCATGATGCCAGTGATGCCTAACACTCCTAGGCGTAGGGTATGTTTTGCCCAGGAAGACGGTTTTAGGGAGACAGATCCAAATTATTTTGATCACAAACTCATCTGGCTTCTGCGACTACCATCGGAAAACATTTCTAAGCAATTCAGGTGAACTAGTTTCTATAAAAAAACTCGTCACGTTTTATCTAAATCTGGTTACTGGAGAGAGATGGAACATGTTTTAAGTCTTCGTACGGTTCATATCAGCCATGCCTTTTGGTACATCCAAATATCGCTTTCTTTTGTGCAAAGGCCTTGTTTAGGATCGACATTGCATGGTGAGGTGATGATGTATGTAACACATATCTTTGATGTATATCAACATTTCAGCTTAATTTAACTGTTATTTTCAATGCTAACAGCTGATTTTCTTGCACGTATATTGCTCGAATCTCGTTTCCAGCATTTCGAAAAATGAATCAAACAACCTGCATAAAATCTAGTTTTAAAAACTAAATTAATGCGCGGACGCATCCGGATGTTGACTGGTCTTATGGAGAATCTTCCCAAACTTTGGAAACTTATCGTGGTACAAACGTTCTCAGAGGCCGAGATGACGTGAACGACGAACGACGAGCCCGGACGAACGAGCACGCCAAGAACAGACGAAACTTGTATAATAAAACGAAAATAGTATTGGCCAATCAAATCAAAATCCCATTACTATTATATAATAGATGCCGAGACCTGAATATATCGAATAAATCGTCCAATTCGATTCGTGTAAATAAACGGTATGCTGCGAAATTCGTACCAAATTTGCTAATTTTTCGCTACCAAAAAGAGCAGCCATTACGACGGCTATGAGCTGTTGGAATCTGAACCGCGATTGGTTCAAATATTCTCCACAAGTTCTTAACCGGTGACGTATAATGGGTTATAATTAAATTATTATATAAAAACAAAGGAATAGAGCGCTGCACGAGTCAAGTATCTAAAAATCTCACTAATTTCGGACAAATGTGAAAAGTTTCTTACAGTATTTTTCGATTCAGAGGCGTGGTGGTGTACATGAGTTTTTGCCGCAGCGTAGCATTGTGAATAAGAATATATCTGCAAGTTATGCGCTAATTACATAAAGAAATCCACCTGAAAGCCCGGATTGTGAAGAAAGAAAAATTGGCTTTTGCGTCTGCTAACCCATAGTTTATTATGGGCGAGATTTGGTCCTAAACAAACACACTACAAGCCGCATGCCCTTGACTATTTCTGTTCCCGAAACTGAAAAGACCCATGAAAGACGATCTCAACGCTACCTCTGAACAAGATCACAAAAACTCTTTATAAGTGCTTTGAGTATTGGAAATAGTCCATTGGTATAAGTTGTATTAATAATCGAATTTTGGATTACTTTTGAAGTGGAAAAACTGAGATTGGGAAAGAATAAATAAATAATTTTTAAACAGAGGTTACCTAAAATACATAATTAGGTTAGTTATTACATAAAGAAGAGATCATATTGCTATCTCGAAAACGTAGTGTTACTGAATTCTTGTGTTCACTGACGATGAGGCAAATGTACTGGAACAAATCCTGTTTCCTTAACGAGTAAACAACACTTACAAAAGTATTGTAGACAGAAGAGACTTGCATAAGTTAAAAACTTTTACATCAAATGTAAGTAGTTCTTTAAAACTTTTTAAAACTCAGGTAAGGTTTTCCTATAAATTAATGCTCATAAGTGGTTATATTTCAATCATTGCTTCGGAGTTCCTGACCCAAGAGTCCCTTCAAACTAACTTCACCCGTGTTTCAAGAGGCATAAGCTTTCAAAGCAATCATAACTTTAGGGATGTATACAGTTTTCCATAACAAATATTACAAGACTTACTTATTTAATGCAATAAAATACGGACAGATCGCTGATTTTAAGCATTTGTTTATTTTTGAAAATGTCCGTATAATTTTTATTCAGAAAGGATTCTGAAAAGTCAAAGACATCCGGCAGACAACAGAAAAGTCACAAATCTCACTCCTACACTAATACAGCTTGGAATGTAATGATACGATATAGAGTATATTTGTTACGAATTGTAAATTTTAAACTTTTTCTTAGACGTATATTAATAACAATTCTATTTTAAACTGTGCATCACTAAGATATCCACATCGTTACGTTACCTTATAAATTTTAATATTTATATAAGTGTACAAGTTCATTTATTTATAGACTTTTAATATAATATTATTTTATTATATTAAGTCAACATTGTTTAGTCATGCTTAGATAAATGCAATTGTTTCTTGAAATGTTAGTATAGTCCAATCTTACTTAGATATGCAAACTCATTTAACACGTAAGAAATTTATAATTTAAAACAAACTATAGTTTTATAGTTCAACTGTTTCCATATTACAATAAGTATCATCAAATTGATGTCTAAATCATTTTGCATAACAAATGCAACAAAACTCTAACAAGTGTAATGAAACCTCTCGATTTTAAAGTGATACATTCATGATCCTGAGACAGATGTTACGAGTGAAACAGATTCCTAGATAAAAAAGTATAGTGTCGAACATCACCGAATATCCCATATACCACTTACAGGTAAATCAGGTCTCTGCTTCATTCGTTTCAGGAATTTTATTGTAATCATATCTGATATACTTTTGATGTGCAGGGAAATCCCTTCAAGCTTTTTAGTATAAAAAAGAGAATTGGTAACAAAGAGTGAGTTTAACCTTATTAAACAAAATCATTGCTTATTTATTGTAAAATATTCAATTTTAATTTTTTTTTATATCACAGAAATTACACTTAAATAAAACATTGTGTCGTAACGAAGAAAACGATTATCAAAATTACAAAATTAAAAAATAAAACCAAACCTATATAGACTAAAAGATTAAAAATCCTAAATTTTCTTGATAATTTTTGAAAGTCCATAGACAGTGTAAGTATGTGTATAATATTTCTATGTGATTCAGTGAAAACTGTAATGTTGTTTGTTGATATATACCTAATACAAATGCTGCTCATGACATTGTAGTTTGGACTTTTTTACTCTACTGTGTAAAGGCCAAGTCCCATGTAGAGCAGCTCACGAATGAATCCATAAGTTTAAATCTTGATCAATAATGAAATAATGGGAGAGGAAAGTATTATTTGAAAAGCAACGTGAATATGCTAAGATAATCGACACTTGAAACTCTTAAAGATTATAGGCATTCAGAGGCTAACAGTAATTTCAAATATCTGGTGCTATCTGAGGCTTTAAAATCCATAAGAAAAAACGTGTACAATCATTTTTCTGAATTCATCAATGGTGTTTGCAGTAATGTAGTCTGCCAGTGAGGAGGGATGTTATCTTCCGTATCTTTCAAAGAGCCAGAGACCTACAGTATCTATAAGTCTAAAGCCTAAAGAAAGTCAAATTCCTTCAATCTTTAAAATGAAATTTATTAGTTAGAATAATTTAAACAAATGCCAAAATAAATTACATTATATATAAATAGTATATATAAACTTTGCTTTGGTTATATACAAATGCATATATACCAAAGTTTTCAGTGAAATAACGTTTATCTGTTATAAAAATTAAATAACGTATCATACACACGTTTAATATTTATAGTCTTTTTAAAAGATCAAATTATTTTACCTAAAACTTTGTATTAACTTTTATTAAAAAGTAGCACTTATGTTTCCAAAAAATAAAATAAATTATTACCTAAAAGCCATGTTTTAAATAAATATATTTATTTATAACCTTAAAATTATATATGACTATAGAAATCAACAAGATGCCAATTTTAACAACTGAAATATATGATGTATATAACATTTATATTTTGAATTGATAAATGATACAGTGTTTTCAATTTTTTTTTCTGAATTGAATAGACTGTTAATGTTAATTATAGCAAACGATATTTCCTGTTAAGGTCGTAGTTGCCGTTTTGCTCTTTCGTCTTAGATAGGTTCGGCTATTACAGGTTTCCTGCCAGTAGTGGTCACTAATGACTCATTCAGTGTAAACCTAAACATTAATACTAAGAAGTCCTAAATCCACACATAAAACTTTTACGATATTAAATTAATTGTTTATAGTCAATTAGTAGTACAGTGATCAAATTGCAAAGTTGGGGTTGAAAATCAAACATAACAATAATTATCATTTCAACCAGACTCATTATATACGTAAACGATTCGTAAAAGCTGTTAAATCACAATAATATAATATGTATATCCATTGCACGAAAAACCTTATTAGAGAAATCAACAGAAAAATTTTAATACTTCAAAGATTTATACTGTAAATAATGTAATTTTATGAATTTAAAATCATGACTTTCAATTAGAGTGTTAGATATTAAAGTCCTTCGTTGGATTGATATTCTTGAGAGAACAATTGTGACAATGTAGCTCATTGGACCATTACTTAATAAACAATAAACAACGTGGAACAAATAGGAGGTTAGGACAAACAATAATATTAAAAAGCTCCACAGCACTGCCCAAGAAATAAGAAATGTTATTCATCTCATAATATTATAATGATTCAATTCATAGGAAGCCCAAAGTTACTTCAATGAGTTGTAACATAAAACCCTTTACTAATTGCACAGTAAATATTTCTCAGAACATATGTTTGTACAAATACACACATCCAAACTATTTTTTTAACTTTATCAACAAATTTTCCAATTACTTGCAAAGAAACCTTGTTATTTGCGTGGTATATCTAGTTATTACACTTTAAAAGGCTGCAATAAACATTATTGAATTTATTGTTAATTTTTAATAAAACATTTATGTGTAAACTAAATTCGGTTGATATGAAAAAAATTCAATTTTACCTAACTAAATGAACCAGTATAAAACATGCATCGTTGCCTAAAGTAGTAATAACAACCATCCATGTTGATTAACGGCATAAAAATACCTCAAATCGAAGACTTCCTCAATAAAAGTGGACGTTCGAACAATTAAATTATTATGACATACAGGAATCTCGGGTGTAAAACATAACAAAGCACCAATTAGGGCACATGTGGCCGCTCAGTTTTTCTGGCTCTTTGAGTTTTAATATTGCGTTACATCTCTCATTACCCAATTTTTAGACCGTGTTGTATGATTTAAATCTTTTGATATTCAGCCCAAATATATTGGCCTAAGCAATGAATTTGACTTTTTGTAAACGTGTTTTAATTAAGGCTGTTTATATATAGGTATGTAGTATGCGGCACAGGTTTATTGATAGAACATTATATGTTGCCTTTACATGATAGTTAAAATTCTATACTTGTGTCAAGGACATTTTAGAATATTTAGTCTGAAATGGTTTCTCTAAATAACTTTTATAAATTAAGATTTTTTGCTGAGCGTTAACATAGTCTATAGACACGAGGGATACCAAAATTGTGTTTGTGTCTGTCTATCTGTCTACATCGGTCAGCAAGTCACCTCGGGGCTAACTAACATATAAAATAGAAAGTTTTCGTAAAGCTGAATTTGCATATATGTATCATTGAGTTTGATTGGATGGTGTATACACCATATAGGATTTGGATGAGATGTAGCTAATCTTTGATAGTTATTGACTTTAATTTCACAGAAATTTTGCATGATATTTTAGCAAAGTTTGTTACGTCACACATTTTTTTCGTCTTTCTACCGAGCTAACAAGATGATTCAATAATCCCTCTACATATTGTAAATGAATAAAACTCAAATTATCACAGTTAAATAACTGCTTGTTGGAAAATATAAATTTTATAATACAGTTTTGATGTAACATGTTTTTGAAAACTGTGTCTGCAATGTGGGACACCTTTATTGTCCATACAGAATTAAAGAAAATTTTCCAAAGGCTGTTATCACGATACACTTTGCAATATATTCGAATACATCTCTTGACGTCTAAAAAGTCTGTTGGTTTAAATCGCTAAAAATCCTGAAGGTTATATGCATAAAATGAAAGGTAATTTATTAAAGTCTTCCACTTTCAAAAGAAATCCTAACAACTTTGTTCCAAAAACACAGAACTGATGTTTTTTTTAAAAACTCTTTTACTGCAATTACACGATAAATTCCTGAGCACTAGACTGTAGTAGCGACTAGAATGTCTGAACATCGGTAATGCGACCGCCCCCACTAATATTTCTCGTTTAATGATGATTCTACAATCAATTAAAATTAATCTGTTTTTTCTGTGTCACACCGTATAGTAACTATGAGACCATTACTTATTCAACTTATGTATGGAATAATGAATACACTAATTTTATCTATCACTAAGTAACTTTTTATCGAGAACTAAATAAATTAGCAATTTTCCATAACAAATCCCCGCTTAGACTACTAAACGCCTATCTTTTCGACTCGCATAAGTTGTACAACAAGAGACTTATTGAGGACATGGGATTTCGCCTTCAGTCCCAGTTCGTTTTGAAACTGATGACAGCAGCCGCTACGTGCGTCCGTCGCCCAGTTGTTATTGTTCATTTTTTGTAGTCAATTTTCCAAATTTTATACAAAACACTATGAAATTCAAAACTCATTTCTAAGCAACTAATTCAAAACCATAGTTACAAAATGACTTGTCAGATCTCATATTTACACGTTTTGGTATAATATTGGAGTTTTACTAATAATGCGAGTTAGAATTAAGCAAAACTAACAATTTAACAGACAATGCTGAGTTTTCATGTACAACTTAAAGTTTATTGATAATTCTGATAGTTTTGCTGCACGTTTTGTATGTTGTTGTTTTGTTTTCTTAGGGCAAGAAACTGAGAAATTACTCTTAGTCCTAAAACGACCTTTGCGTTGTTTCCAGAGTGGATATTCTGGATGTGTAAGATTGGGGAAGGAACCGCGTCCTGTCGAGATCGACGAAGACGGATATTGCTGCTTCTGGACAACCATATGGATGCCGAGATGTAAGTGGCATTAGAATTTTGCTGTATCTACTGCAAGTTCAACTGGAATATATAAAACAGCAAGAATATAATATTCTTTGGGACGGACTAAATGTGTTTACTATGACCCATTTAAAGATGTCATACGATTTTAGTTTGTTTGTTGATTTATTTATTCTGCGATGTTTGTCGTTAGAAATCACGGTTAACGATAGACGAATATAAAAGTTTTATACTCAGGAAAACCCTATCGAGTAGCATGCACTATCATCGAGCACGATATAGCTTGTAGAGAAATGAAGCTCCATGCACAATGTATGTATATAGGTAGTATAGTTTTCAAGATATTCAAAAGGACAGTTAGACTTATATACTGACAGACAGTAAGGAAATGTGTCCAGTTACGCGTGTAATAGACTTTACTGACGCTCAGCGAATAAGGAACCAATCGTACGATCAGTCGTTTTACAGGAATAATAAGCGTTCGTATTATATAGTTCAGCTATATTTCCAGCCAAAATACAACGATAATTTACTTGTAAAATCAAATATAATATGTTAATGAAGGACACGGCACGTGAGTAACTGCAGAGATTATCACGATACACAATTATCTCGTAATTGTAGACAACTTGTAAACACAAAAGTAAAAATAAATCAGGAGTTGTATTTGATATCAGTTCTCGTGAATACTGGAGAGAAAAATAGTAACCTGATTGCATGTGTTCACCCGTTCATGATGTAATGAGCTTTACCGAGAACATTAATAAACACAGCAAGTTCATGTCGCCATTACATTTATCAGCATGTTATTTCAAGGAAAGTTCAAGCATTTATAATGCAGGAATGTCTCTGCCATTTCTTTGCAATGTATTTTTAAAGGGAACGGCAATTATTGTATTACATTAAAAACAATATAAAAACAGTTTTAAGAAATCCCAAAAAGGAAAATTTGATTGGGATATTTACTTGTACCAAAAGTTAAACATCTCTTAATTTCACATGGCTGCAACTGAAAGCGCTTATTGAAAATTTGAAAATTACAACGATTCTAATATTTGGAGACAGCACAATTATGTGTATATTGATTTGATAGGTAAATATATTATGCATATTTTCTCATTTTTGTAGCTTTGTCTTGTAGTGATACAAATTATTAAAGATATTAAATATCATCATCTAGACTTTCAAAATGAAGCTGAGTTTTAAATTTATGAAATTAATTATAAAACTCAATAATTTATTTAAAAAAATCAAAATCAATATAACTTAATAGACATACATTAAGAGTTCAAACGTTTAATACACAACGATTTCTGCGCTACACTTCCCAGCCCATTTATATCTCCTAGTTCGACCTACTCTGGGTAAAGCAAAAACCGATGTGTTGTTTAAATCTGGGAATCCCTTGACTGTACAGGAGTGACAAATTACTAATCACAAATGCCGAGATTTTCTGATACCCTTCCATCGAGTCAATAGGTCTAGTCTAATATGAAGGATTGGTATAGGATTTTGTGGAGATCCCTGCGTTTTTAAATTCAGCCCAGACATAACGGCGTGCGTTAAAAAGCTGCCCGCTGTGATTAAAGAGGCTGATACTATAGCTGGCCTGCCTTTCTTCCAAGGGACATAAAACAACTTCAATCATTCCTTACAGATACCGATAGCAGAGGGCTCCTACACCCACTCTATCTATCTTAATTGCCTGTCACTTCGAAATCGGTACAAAGGTTCTTTCAAAACTAAGTGTAATTAACGGTGATTCAATACTAAGAGAAAAAAATATATTTACCTAGAAAAAAGGTCCTCAAATCTGAGGGTTTTCCCTTGTTATTATACCCTGTTTGTGTTCCTCGGATTCCTGTATGCTGAACTTTTTCCAGCATCTGTTCACCGATCTGATAAACAAGATGTGAGCATGATTAAGAGCGGGAAGGCTCGTCCAGACACATGCCAGCACATGACATCCGACCAGCCATACCCTCCCGTACAATCATGGTCACATCTGAACACCTCCTCTACGCGTGCCTCGTGCGAAAACGTGGGCAACATTTACCCACCATCTTGCAATCTTTAGATTACGGGACATTATGTATTTTTCCAGATAAGCAACTTAACTCTATGTTTTTAGTGTTGGTGCTACCCCACGCCTCGTTGTGCGATGGTTGGCGTCGGCATTCCAGACACCAAGTTTCTGATCCACATACATCCCAGTCTTGGTCCACTAACGGCAGCCAGTTCCCTGGCGGGCTGTTGGACTTTATAAAACATTGTGTGCAAAAATTCTTGTCCTTGTTTTAGGCTTATATAATATATATATATTATTTATTATATTATATATATATATATTATATACTATATATATATTTTTAACCCTCACTGTATTTTATAAAACTTATGAAATGGCAAATACTATGTATTGATCGATACATTTAAATGTAATTTTGATACTATATGACGCGACAAACAACTTTACCACTTCTCCTAGAATTTCTGTAACAATAACAGGAATTCTGTATTTATAATGATTGAATAAGTACATAGGACGGTTTTTATGGTTTTTATTTTATTAAACTTTAGATATTGTTTTCATTATTGGTCACGATTCGAAAACAGCCAGTTTCCCGGAGGCGTGGACTTTATAACCATTTGTGTCAAAAAAATCTTGGTCCTGTTTTGAGGCTTATATATATATAGTATATATATTATATATATATATATATATAATCTAAATATATATATATTTAAACCCCTCACATGTATTTTAATAAACTTATGGAAATGGCCACATACTATGTATTGGATCGAGTATTTATTAATGAACTGGTAGGTTTAGTTATGATTGAGGGTAGTGATAACAAAACATCTGTTTAAACAATTAAAAGGCTGCAATGAGGTTATCGTTGTGCGTTACGATTGGACATCGACTTTATAGTTCTTTAATGGTCTAAATAATAATAACAAATACTTTTTCGTAATAAACTAAGTTCATGATGTTTCCATTTCATAGCCTTTTCAGGATGTTCCTAACGGAATGGTTGAGTATTCCTGATAGTCTCAATTAATTAAGTGTCATTTAAAACATAGTAATACTTTGAAAAGTCTATATGACGCACAAACAATTTACCACTTCCCTCCTAGAATTTTCTGTAACAATAACAGAATATTATTCTTGTAATTATACGGATTGAATATACAAATAGACCGTTTTTTATGGTTATTTTATTAACTTTAGATATTGTTACCTTATGTATGAAAACCGATGAGTTTTATAATGAACTGGATAGGTTAGTATGATTGAGGGTAGTGATAAACAAAAACATCTGTTTAAAACAATAAAAAAGCCTGCAATTGAGGTTATCGTTGTTCGTTACGATGACAAAGCAAAATAGTTCTTTAATGAGTCTAAATAAATAGATAACAAATACTTATTCGTAATTAAACCTAAGTACATGATGTTCCATTTTCCAATAGCCTTTTCACAGGATGTTTTCCTAACGACAGGGATGAGTACTTCCTATAGTCAATAATTAAGTGTCAACATTTTACTTTTGGTGTACGAAAACTAATTTTTTCTTTCATACACAACGACACGACGTAATAACCTAAGTTCATGATGTTTTCCATTTTCATAGCCTTATTCTGGATTTTCCTAACGGCATGTTGAGTACTTTTCCTATCAGTCAATTAATTAAGTTGTCCAACATTTTACTTTGTGTGTCCGAAAACTAATTATTCTTGTCTTACACTACGGAACCGCTCACGTTCTATAACACTCTCCTACTCTCTCATCTACTCGCCTAACTCATCGCCGCCTACTCGTCTCTCTCCTCGTCTAACTCTAACTCTTCTCTAACTCTAACTCTAACTCACTCTTCTTCTCTTCTCTCTCTTCTGACTCTCCTATAACTCTTCAACTCTCTACTTACTAACTCCTTCTTCTCTCTAACCTTGCCCACTCTCTCCCTCACTTACTCTCCTCTCGCTCCTCTCTCCTCAACTCTTCTCCCCCCCCCCCCACTCTAACTCTAACTCCTCTCTCTAACTCTCCTCTCTTCTCTCCTCTCTACTCTCTCTTACTCTCTCTTCTCCCTCTCTAACCTCTCTTCTCTCCTCTCTCTCACTCTCTAAACTCTCTCTCTCTTCTCACTCCCTTAACTCTCTAACTCTCCTCTTTTCTTCTAAATCTGAACTCTAACTCCTCCCTCCTTTCTCCAACTCTAACTCTCCTCTCTCTCTCTCATCTTCTCTCTCTTCGCGCTCTCTCTCCTAACTCTCTGACTCTTCTCCTCTACTCTCCTCTACTCACTTCATCCATCCAGGCTCTCTCTCCTCTCCCTCTCTCTCTCCTATAACTCTCTCTCTCTCCTCGCTCCTTCTTTTCTCTCTCCTCCTCTCCTCATACTTCGCTCTCTCCCTGATCTTTGTACTAAATAATTTGGGTGTGAAATAACTTCCTTTCATTGTGTTAGATCTGTTCAGTATTCATTGGTGGAAATGTTTTATTGACCTTTGTAAAATGGATCATAAAAGAATAAATATCAGATTTCTATATGAAATTTTCAGAGGCTTGGTTTTAAATTAATTCTTCCTAGTAATTTTGTTATCTATTTTGAAGTCTATAATATTTTAAACTATTAGTCGTTATACATGCATAAAATGTTGAAGATATAAATGCTATTAGCGGCAACCACTCGTATGCAAGGACGGGGATAATTACTTTCATATCCTCAGGAATCAAATTTAAACCGACGATGTATTTCTAAAGTTTGATATAACACCAAAGCAATCCGCTTTTCATTATATATTTACATGTTCAGTTGTAACTATGGTACAAAAATTATTTGTTTGAAATGATAATTAAAATCTACAACATTCATAATTGATATTTTCAATAGTTGATAATTAATTAATTTCCTTCTACAATTCTCGGTATTTCAAGCCTTTCCCTAACAAGGCTTTTTTATAAAGAAAGCATCTCGTTTATCTAATGTTGTCCTAACCAACAAAATTTAAATTTTTGGAGATGCGGTATATCTTTGATATTGTACTCTGGAATTAAATTAAAGATTTAATTGACATGTACTCACGTATTTTTTCTTTAGACATAGGTAAAAGTTTCCGTTTTTTGAATTATCTAATTAACCTACGTACATATTAACTTTGGGGAGCCCTTAAAATGGTTAACTAATCTTGTTAAAACAACATTTACAAACACACGTACAAAATTTTGAATATTTAGTATTCGAGTAGCAACAAATAGGATGTTATTTTGGCTGTTATGCGGCTTTTTTTGTTTTACACTTAAATCATTTATTATTTATTTAATACAAATATCTCAGGTGTGTAAAGTTTTAATTTTAACTCAATTTAATTTGTTACAAAAAAAACTTCTTTCACCTGCTTTCAGTATATTTAGATAAAATAATACACATATTATAAACAAAAACTATTAATAAGTATAATAATGCTCCTGTTAGAGTTGAGTACTACAGCTATTGTTTACTTTTGTGTTACAACAAAGACTGAAAAATCAATCTTAAAAACATAACTCTTTAATTTGTACACTATGATAATGTTGAAACTTACATCACATGAGAAAAGTATATTTCGGAAAATATAATTAGTAAGGGACATTGGTACATATGCTATAAAAATAATTATTCACATTTCTTTATTGTCTATCAAGAGTAACTAAAGGTTATATAAGCGTTAGTATGATTTAACAACGTTGTTTACGTTTTTGATGTACTGTTTCCACTGCTAACAAACATAATTTCATAGCTTAAAATTAAAAAGTAAAGAAGATTTAGAAAAGGCCGGATTATTTAAAGAATAAACGATTGAAATCAGTAAGAAACGAAGTTTAAAATTAAAAAATATGATCACATTATTTCTTGAAAACGAAGGGATAAGTTTTAAAGCCTTATCCGACATAATAAAATATAAAAAAACCAAAATAATGTAAACTACTATAGGCAAAAATTTTAGTTATTTTATTAGGGATAATTTGAAGGCTAGTGTTTAATATATACTAATAATAACCTTCAAATGTAGTTTGTTTCAATTGTAACGTAATTAATCGATCAAATAACACACAAACCAATTTCAATATACATAACCGCTTGTCAAGTCAGCCAAAACCAGGAGCATATTGCTTCTTATCTAAACAAATCGGTCTTCATTCAGCAAAATACACCCAAATCGGTTTATTTACTGACACTTTGCAAAATTTATAGACTCATTACTGACTTTCAGTGTTTAACTTTGAAATAGATATGTATCGATTATTTTTTAACTGTGCTATTTTTAACAGGGTTCTGTACCAAAGTAATATAAAGAGGGAATAACAATCTAACATAAACACTCAACTCATTAATTACAATGCTTAGACGTAAACTCTAAAATGTATAATTTAAAATATATAATTAAAATATTATTAATTCTACTTAGTGATAATACCTAAACTAAGAGAATAGGTCTTCGTACTAACCAACAAACCTTTACATACTAGGTAATATGAGAGGTCCAATCAGCCGATTGTGCAAAAGGCCACACCAGACATTTGACGCTAAACTTACGGTGTTGCCACCACACCGTTGACTGCCCCCAAACTCCTGTACTTATTCGGACCTATGTTTATATAATTTCATTATTTTCATACTAGTAAAATGTGCTGTAGAAGTGGGGGAGAACTTCATGAATCACCACTGTATTTAGATTGTTGTGTAGTCGTTTTCGTTTGTAGGGATAAGTGAATTGATTACATTATATGCAAGATTTTGAACATTGCTTATTTCACGTCTCGTATATTTTAGTTTTGCAAAACTTCTAGTAAATTTTACTAACTTAAGAGGCGCATTTTGTGACAGTTGCCAATGTATAATTTTTAACTTAACAGGATATATAATGTTAGTTAATGCTTTCAACAATACAATTTCTTTTTTTAAAACCCACATGGTTGTAAACTTATCTTTTTTATCAGTTGGATAATGCTCACATATTTTATCCGTGACAAATATAATTTGGCAAGTCATACTGTGTTATGTTTCAAATATGATTTTAAATTTCCCTTCGAATACTGCTTTTTTTCAATTTTGAACTAACCAATAATTTTCTCAGACTTTAAAACAAAAAAATTAAATTAAATGTTTCACGTTGGGGTCAATACCTAATATGTGTATACATAGTAACTGTAGGTATAATCTTGAAAACTAAACCCAATATGTAAACAGGTGTATATACTGACTTTTATAATACATCTTGTTTTCCGCGTTCTCCCGGTGTAAACCTCTTTCACACTTTTTACTGCCAGAGTAAAACTCCTCATATCTCTTAATTACCATGAAATAGCCATAGCTCATACATATGTTTTATTTTTTAATTTAAGCTTTAGACCTCGAAGGTTTTCTTAAATAGTCATTACAGGACCTACATTTGTAATAAGATTTAAATTTGGAATATTAAAATCTAACTGTGTTTTTCATTATTGTTGAAAGAGCTGACTCATTGCCATTTTTTGAAATTTCTTTAAACAACGCCGTTACTAAAGAACTTCTTGATAAATATGTTCTCAGAAATTTTACTATTAATGTTTGGTATTTAATCCTGGAAGTATATATGGAAAGATAATTTTCATATACATCTGCAGTATTCTGTAATAGCAGTCCATGTTAGGAGGAAAACTACGCGTCTAAAAATTTATGTATAACTCCTTAACATAAATTTGTAATTTTTTTTCTATTTGAACGTATTTCATATTTAAAATTATCTAGAAAAACTTACTTTCATAATCTTAAGATTTAATGTGATTAGAATAAAACTATAAGATTCTGTTACTGGGATGGAGAATTCTATTTTGTAATAATATTATTTTTAAATATGAATATAACGACTTCAATCATGGCCATTATATTAAGGAACTACAATTGGACCAGCCTTAATTATAAATTTGAAAAAATAAAAGATTTTCAAAAGCAAATTATGGAAGGCGGTTCAAAATGTTTAAAATTCAAATAGGCAATAATCTTTTATTAACAGGTACAATTTGAAGATTAGATTGCAGTGCTGTGGTAAACAATTGTAAATGGATTATATACGTTTCATTGAACATGGTGTTAAGAAGTTTAATAATATTTCACTATATGAATTCACTGAGAAGGAAGATTATTACTTATGATTTAAAACTTCAAGGATGTCTAATAACTGGAAGTGCTAATGCCGGAGCGGTCTACGATGTTGGTCTCGTCTGAGTTAGAGATAGCACAAGTTCAACATCCTGTCGCATTTTTTTCTCGAGTTCCCATCGACCTTGTACTGTATCGACTCGTACCCCTTATTTTGTTTGATAAGATCACTCACATCAGGCCAGTGGCCCATGAGGTCGGGCAGAATAAGGCTTTAATAGGAATCTGGCCTATCCTAAAAAAAAACTCATATGATAAAGGAAATAATTTATTAAAAAAACTAACCATTTATGCATTGCATATTCACATGATCGTAATGGCCATTACTAATTTATTTATCAATATTCAACTAACTATTGAATGTAATCTATTACGATATTGTAAAGTTCTAAATCTAAGAGTCTTTCTCGTTGCTTATGATAACTTACATTTTAGGATTTATTTAGAATAACCACAATATGTGGGGTACAATGTTATTATAAATAACTATAAAATGTTCCAAACTCTTGTGTCCTTTTAAAATTTAGAGCCGCTTTCCAAATATCTTCACTTTTGGCTTGGCGTAACTTTCATTTTGTTTTAAATATTATTAATTTCAAAGTCTAGAGTTCCTTATATTCTATAGTTAAATGTATATCAATCGGTTTATTATGTTTTATTATATATTTTGAATATCCACCGTATAGTATATTTGTTTTCCCACTTCCCATTCGCCCCACTGATTATATACCAATCTGATATATGGCTATATTATTAAGTATGAAATACTCTGGACCCGTTTAAAACGAAATTAATGTTCCATCATTACTTCTCTATTAAAAAAAAACTACTTTACTATTTAAAACTTTACTTTACTAACTTTGCTATGAAAAAAACTGCGTTCCTATCTTGTTGTGATTTTTTTTGCTATGGCCATGGGGCTCACTGCGCTACCCGAGTTTACCTAAAACATTGTAGTAACAGGTAAACGAATAGGTAACGTTGAACCCGATTTTGTGGCTCATCTCCTCTATTTTCTTCCCCCTTTAAGCTGATTAATTAAAATCCATATCACAACGTCAAATCAGAATCGAATTTTATTACTATCGATAGTCAGCGTTTCACAATTTACAAAATTTGGTTCATTAGAATGCAAGTCTGGGAATTAAAACAATGATTGATCAAAATTTCATAATAAATTTGATTACAAAAAAATATGAATTTGTAGTCTATGCCAAAATATTCGGCGGCATTGATTTGATATTCTAGTTTTAAAAACCATTTGTAAATACACCTAGAAACGGTCATTTTTAAGTGTGAAAATCTTATAATTTGATTCATACCCACAATTATGTCGCATGTATTTATAATTTTATGTTTCCCTTTTAGAAATCAACCAAGGAGGCAATATATTATTGTATGTTAACGTAACCTTCTAACTTGTTTCAGAAATCTTAAATTTGGTTTTAAAATGATAGGTAGAATATGGTTAATTTTTAAACAATTCAGTTATAGAGAGGCAGGTATGTCATTTACCAGATATATTACGGAAGTTTACAGATATATCGGGTTAAAGTGCTGTGCGAAAGTATGATGTAGAATAAGAATATATTTTGTTTGTGTAATAAGTCGACATCAATTGGTTAAGGTAATGTAAACTAAAAAACTTTTTTGTCGACGTATAAGTATAAAATACTATCAGGAGAAGACCGTTACGGAAAATTTGAGTAGGGCTTTTCAAGATCTGAACTTCAACAAGTAACCGCCATGGGCGACTAAGTAACCAACAGTGTCTGGCGCACCAAATAATCCGGCCTAAGAAGATTAATATTTCAGTAAATTCTGGTCTCTAAATAAAAATGAGGTAATAAATATAGTGATTCTATTTCCAGTTAGAAAAAGCAATGCTGGTCCTCTCTAAACAGGAAGTACAACGAATAGGTATGTTATCCGAAAGCATTCTGGACACTGTAAAAAATTAAGCATGGGCAATGGGGATAGACATTTGTTCTATATGTTTTTGAGATATCAATTAGATATGGCCCATTAGGAGCTTAACTGCACTACAACACAGCCGCGACTTAGAACTAGTATTGTTTGATGAAAAAGAAATAATTATGAAAGCTTAAGTTTTTATTTTAAAAACCCGTAGTTAATTTTTAAAACACTTCTAAACAGTAATGATTTGAAACAAATTTGTTTCTAATCATCACATCTGTGAAATTTGATGGGTCATAAACTGAACTTTATGTTTAAACATAATGGCATTAATTTAAAATATTTTTGCTTCCTTATGTCTTAATCTGCCTGTATTATTTAGTATTGATATTTATTTTTTGTATGGTTAAGAATACCGAAGGTCCTAAATAATATGCGTTATTGTAGTATTGTTCGTTGTATATTTGATAAATTTTAAATTTAAATGAAATTTAAATAATTATACGTAAATTTTAAAATGACATTTAGAATAAATATAATTTAAATTTAATGACATTTAGAAATAATATAGTATTAAATTTCATAAACATTTTATAATAATAAGTAAAATATTATAATTAAAACCAATGCTAACAGAAGAATATTTTTTTAGTTTGTAATGAATATAGTTTTAAAAACACATAATTCTATTATTAATCAAAACGTAAGTAAAACTATATGTACGGCCCAATGCCTTAAATAAAAAACAATGAGGCTAAATCTGTGATCGCAGAGGTCGTTGATATTAACATTTTAAATCATCAATTGAATACGGACAAAGATGATTGCAATAATCCATGAAGCAAGATCATTGTTAAGGATCTAAAGGGAAACTAATCGGTTTTAGAGGATGTGCGGGTGGTATTGGCCCTAAGATAAGACCTGTAATCTCGTTTAAGGGAAATTTCCTGTTGAACTTGACCTTTGTCAACACAACAGCAAAACTCTGGATTCCAAAACTTATTCTTCTACACAATAGATACCCTGACTAAGCAAACACCACACACACATATAAAACACAAAAAAAACACAAAGACATAAAACACAAACCCACACCAGCACGCAATCACACATATATATATATATATCAAAATAAAACATTGGTACTAGAAAATAGATAAAAGACTGTTGCCAAGACTTCTCCTTTAACTTACTTAACAATGAATGAAGTAAAATAATATTTTGTTACTGATATAAACGCATAGTCCGGACAATGAGGTTTACCGACGTTTATCCTTTATTACTAAGTGTTTAAAACTGTGAATAAGTTTTAGTTTGAGTCAAATTTATTTACAATACAACTAAACGACCTAGGTTGTTAAATGATGAAACGTTTTAAATCTCTGAGTTTTTAAACCCTAATAATTACTTCCGTTTGAAAACAATATAATAAAGGATCCCATCCATCATTTAGTTTAGTAAATTTAATTGAAAACACTAGATAATATACCTAATACATCAAGTAATTTCCTGTGAATCCTGTAACAGAATAATTACGATTTATTTCCGTGATATTACACACTTACAAAACTAAGGGCAGCCAAAATAACTTGATATTTTAAATAACCTTAAAATTTCTAATTATTATAAAATTAATTATAACATATATTACAATTAGCATTCGCCAATTAATTAGTGAGGTGTCATTTAATAATGTATATGCTTTTACTTTCGCAGTTAATCTGTGGAAGATTTCGTTCACAGCAGGGGTTGCTGCTACTAGGCCAAAATATTTCAACTGGCGTCAACCCCCCAAGTCATTATTATGATCAACCCAAAAATTCTTCAGTTTCTGCAATCATTGTGTAATTGTGTATAAAAAATAATCAAAGATGTTCACGTACCATAATCATTTATTTATATCGTTTTATAAACTATCGTTTGCTCCCTCTTTTACCATTTATCATTTAACAATAACAGTAATAAAATTTGCAATTAGAGAAGAAGTATTCCATAAAATTATTTCTCACTATTAGCAATTCGTTTGGAATTACATCTTCCAAAAAGTAACGTTTTTTGGAATTTAAAAAACCGTTTTAAAAATATGTTTATTAGATGCAAGTTAAGTATTTGTTAGATTGTACCACATTAATAAGCTGCTTTGGTTGAAGGCCTGTGTTTGTTGTATTATCCCCCGAGACGATTTTTTAACAAATAAAGCGTCTTTAACTGAACTTCCATATACAATCTTTCAGTAAGCTTTGCAGGTGGATGCGCACTTATGATTCGTCTCTAATTTATGTTTCCGGACAGCCAATTGTGAGTTTGCCTTGATGCCAAAGACAATTGAATGTGTAAAAGGAGTTCTACATATAAGTCTCTTAGTGTTGGTACTATCAAGCGTCCTAGTTGCTTTCAAGATTATTATAGTGTCCAACTAATCTAATAATGTTTTAGGAGGTTAATTAAACAAATGAGTGCTGTCTCAGTGTTTACACGGTAAATGTTGATAACCATTACCCCAGGCTGTTTATTAATTTTTTAGGTTGATATTTAATTTTTCTCTGCTCAGTAGCTGTTTGCAAAATAAGGTTGAAATGTCACTATCAAGCGTACTCCTATGAATTCCAGACATATAACCCTTCTATAAGGTCCCGGCTTGACATTTCTCAAAGGTAAGTGGAGTGGTTTCCTCCTGTTCTACGAAGATATTATTGTTTTTTCATTAACGTTTTACTATGAAATATTTACAACCAGACCATCAACAGTTAGTCATTAAAGAGTATTCGGAGAGTGCCCATTCAAGCAAACATACCTTGTTTCGTCAGGGGAATCATCTATTGGCCTCTTGATAAATAACCGGAGTGTATGGTATTGATTAATCTAATAGTGTGCTGTGATGCTATCAAGAAAAAGCCCTATCTAACGGGTTAATACTGTCAACTATTAATCATTAAAACTATTTGTGGTCAAAATGTCCCATCTTTGTTGTTTATTCGATGTTGACCTAGCAACACACTATTATAGGTAAGAGGCTTTAAACAAAATCACAATTAATGATATTAATTTAGTTTTTAATAGTACAGGGTTTTCAAAATACTAAATGGACTCTGTTTGGATTGAAAACCTTATACTATGATAAGCAACTTATATTTTAAAAGAAGTTATTACTCATTGTAATATATTACTTTCCAATATTTTTTCAATAAACCTGTACAAAAATCCCCAACATCAAAGTAAATTAATAAACATATTATTTTGATACCAGCAAATCATAAATATCCACTATGTAGATATGGAATAATTACCGTAATTTGAAGGTTTTACAACAGAGTGTGGTCGATTGTTGATAGGAATACCATGTTGTCTACACTATTATGATTAGTTTATGTTTCAAAATTTAATCTAAACATATCATTTTAGGAAGCTTATAA
Organism: Homalodisca vitripennis; assembly: GCF_021130785.1. Taxonomy (NCBI): domain Eukaryota; kingdom Metazoa; phylum Arthropoda; class Insecta; order Hemiptera; family Cicadellidae; genus Homalodisca; species Homalodisca vitripennis. The sequence goes on from NW_025778780.1 coordinate 48,401, forward strand.
GCATTATTATTTTATTAATAGTGTCGGCGTTTTCGCTCATCTCTCTCATGTGGAAATATCCTACCATCAGTTCAGGAATAGATTTCAAAACATATTTGTATTAATAGCTACAAAAAAATGTATATTTCCGATTTTCTGTAAGTGAAGTATTAATAATACCTATCCTTACATAGAAATTTGGGTGTTTTGATATTGCGCGGTACAATGAATTTTTACAAAAAAATCATGCTTGTAAGATTTTTATTATAAAATTAATAATATTTTTTACATTACAAAAATGAGACGAAGTGAAGAGCGAGGAAAAGTAAAGACAGAGCTTTAATCAACAAATACACTTTGCCAGATCCTGTGACAGAATGATTCACAGCTACGAGCAAGTATTAGTTAACTCATAGTATGTTGGAGACATGTGAAGCTAACGACCAATGTATGACTTGAAGTGACACACGCCCATATAAAGATCAACGAAGGGTTCTATTGTAAGGACCATTAGCTTAGGAAGTAAGTTTAAGAGCCACCTGCATGAAGCATGACCCCGTCCGGACAAGATGGGTCACAATGGAAATTACCAGCCTTCTACATAACCAAGGACTCCGATCCACAGCGAGCATAGTGATAGTATTTAAGGACAAAAAACCCACTGGTCCCAAATTATTGAAACTGACTTATCTATGAAATTAATGAGTATTTGTATGCTGAGTTACCCTAAATGCGCTCCATCTTGCGATAATCGAGGATTTAGAGAGAGATACATAATAAAAAATTTCCGACAGTGTGACTTCATGACGTAACATCAACCATTATAAAAAACCGGAAGGTATAGGTGTAAAACTAAATCCAAGCCTCGTGCATTCCATTCAATAAATGAAAATATCAAACCAGTTAAACATCTTTCATGGATTTTCTTTACACAGAATCCCAAGCGGGCTCAAACGTCATTCTCTAACATAAAAATAGAAGTTTTTATTATATAATATGGCCATTTTGTGGTTCTATCAAATCGATAACTTCTTATATCCAGATCAAAAGCCGTTCCTCCTAAATCTGACTCAAGACGACTTTTTGGTGCCACTCTTTGGAGAATGTTTGATAATTATCAGGGATTTGGACATGCATTCTCCAAATATGGAGCTTTTTAATTATTCATTGTTGACGAACCTGCAAGCCAAAAGTATTATCTCAAAGGAGGGGTTGTTCTAGATAATTCAGGTACTTACATTTAAATGAACAACTTCTAAGAGATTTGTTTTTTTTTTTTTTTTTTCTTCCATAAAACAAATCGGCCCTAATTATTCATCAGCGTATCCTCTTCATGAAGCACGTTTTAACAAAAAAAAATTGAATATTTTAGTGATTTTATATTGTTTCCCTATAGAAATAACCTTTTGTAAAGTACCAGTACATTTATTTTTTTAGATTTTGTCAATCATAACTTTATATTTTATATTTTTTTGAAGGGTGGTGTGTTCACTGCAATAAAACCCACTAATGCAATGTACGAGTCATAGATTGGGGTGTATGCAAATTAAATATTAAATTTTTCTCACACCAAACTATTTATTTTAATCATCAATCAGACTAAATGACTATTCTACAACAATCCAAAAACTTGATTGTGTTGTATATATGTTATTATTACTTCAATATGTGGACACTTTTTATTTATTCCTTTCGGTGATAGGACTCGGAAAACAATCTTTTAGTTCACTCATACAAGAAGGGCAACACCACCACGTTTCACCATAACCCATTTTCGACCGACTGAACTTCTTCTTCTTGCTGGAGCCATTGAGAGGCACCGAAAACGTGTCCGAGACAGTTTCCTCTGTACTTGGACATGTGTGCATTTTCCGTAAAACGAAAGTATCTTGTGGTGAACCCTATTGCGCGGTTTGTAGTCTAGTGTTGAGATTGCGGAGGTTGAAGAACTTCGTCTTCCTCTAGTTTCTGCCCACGAGGTACTCCCAGAAGGGCTTTTTTGGACTACGCTTCTCCTAAACTCTTCATTAGTGTCAGTGGGTTGTTCCCTGGGATAGTCATTTGTGAAAAATATGATAAAAGAGTTTACTATGGTTTTGTCTGTCCAGAAAGTGCCAGGAAGATTCTGTGTATGCTCACTCACTTTTTGGTACTTGCGGTATCCTATTGAGTAGAGCTAAGATTTCAACATGCGTCTGCGCCTTAATTCAGACATAGCCCATGCGTGAGCATTGTAGTCCCTTTACTAATATAGGGCATGGAACAGCTACACATTGTCAAACCGTTTGCACTGTTTTTCCTAGTGTTACAGGTTGTCACTTTTCGTTATAGGATTGGTGGAGTAATTAAGAAAGAAAGTAGATCTACTCATCTCTTTAGTCTTTCCATATCGACAGCTACAATTCACTGTCATCTAGTTGACCATGGGTGAAGTCGATTTGGGGGTTCTCCTTGATTCATAGGTTTCCCTTTCAGGCAAACACTCTTTTGGACAAAAATTGTCTGTCAGCTCTTGCTTGTACACAAGCTTGGAATATTGTTTTTCTGTAAGTAAATCATTTAGGATTGACTGAGCTAAAAAAATTCGTCACAATATATTAGACAAGTCACTAATTTTATTTACTAATTCGTCAGTGAGTTCTGTTACTACCCTTTGCCAAGATTCTTTTCAAATATTCCAGCCCTTTTACCTTCGTAGATTTGAAATGGGCTGATTAAAGCCTTTTTCATCAGCCCTCACCCAAAACTTTGTACCCACGTTTGGTTGGCTTATCTAGGCATTATATTTGCTTGATTCCACCCTCCGACCTTTCAAATGGGAATCTTGCTCTCATCAATTGATTGAAATCGAGATGGAGCATAGCATGCTTTGTTAGGTTTTCTTGAAGCTTGTTTAGGAGAGTCCTGATCTTATATAGTTTGTCATAATTAGGTGAATCTCGTTCGGGCCATGTCATTATTATTGTATTATATGTAAATTTGTTAAAAAAGCCAGCCCAAATCTGTTCACAGACATGTATGAAGATATGTAGTCATCTCTCAAAATCTGCTCTGATGACCAGTAATAATCACGGTAGGAGGGAAGTTTTTTTAGTCCCATTAGTATATTTGGCCCTAGAAACAACTTTCATCTTCTTTCCGTGTTGTAGGAAAATCTGATAAACGGCCCCCCAACTATTTGGGTAGCGTAAACATTGGTTTCAAAACACCAAGTTTGTCAACTACGATCGTCGGGAAAAAAGAAGCTGAAAACACGTATCAACTGGGGTTGAAGCGTCAATTAGGGGGAACCTGTGCGTTCATTGAAATCATACGACTTATTGGGTGAGTAGTACTTCTAGATATGTATACCAACGTATAACACTATCTTTGTAAAGTCTGTTAGCCAAAGGGCTCAGAGTCCTCATCAAACTTGAACGTCCATAGGCTGATTTTGAACGTCCAACGACTGCCTTTACCTTCGGGAATGCCAGGCTCTACCCCCTCTGCACTATGATTATCTTGAAAGTCACTTTTTCATTAATCAATTAAAATCGGGATTTCATTACCTTAAGCTGTTTGGGCTATGGTCCAAATTATTCGTACCTCTATAGATTCCATTTTCTGCTCAACTGTGTATATTCACTTCAGGCAACGATCCGGGGATACTTGATCTTCGTCAGTCCTCTGATTCAGGGTCAGAGGGGATGTGTCTTCCAGTTTTCCGCCTAGCCAAGCCTCTTGGGATTTGTTTCTCCATGGTTATAGTACCCCTGAAATCAAGAAGCAGTTGTAAAAAATGTAAATAAATTAGTTTTTATTATAGTAAAAATAACAATATTAAACTGTTTAGCAACTGGTACGTAGTTATAAACGACGGCCGACCCAAATGCATGGTGGTCATGTGGTGTAAACCACCACAATAACGTCCTAATATTTATTTTCAGCCTGGCATCTCAATATCTACATTATTCTCGTTTATATGTAATATATCTTTAGAGTACCTATTTATATCTGAAATATATATGTTTGTACTTACCAAAAGTGATCAAAGCACATAAAGAAATACAAAATATGTCACACCTCTGTCAAGGCATGGACTCTTCTTTCACCCAGTCGTGGCTAAACAAACGCTCCTGCCGGGATTTGGCGTGAATCTAGTGGAGCGGTTACGTAATTTGCACGCTTAGAATGCGGTCCTTAAATTCACTTCTGGAAAGGTGGTTTCGTATATGCACCCACTATGCGGGAAAAGGAATAGAAATAAAAACATAGGTGGGTTTCTCTATGATGCATCTGTGCTTCAAAGGGGTATATACTAACTGCAACCTCAATGATTGGACGGCTTTACAATAAAATTTACTACAAATTGATTGAAACCCCAGTCGGTTTTATTACCACTTTATAAAAAGGGGCGATAGGATTTAAAGGAGGGTAATAAATTAAAACAATTCCTTTCCAAGATAGACCCACAAAAACGTGGGTTTAAGGGCTGGGTAATGGATCAATGCAATGTCCTGGAAATTTATAGTGAGTATTTGATGTCAATGAAGGTAAGTGACGAGACTTAGGGGTTGTTTTATAAAAATAAACGATTGCAAAGGCGTCTTGAGGATTAATGCTATTACGCATTTTTTTATA
>NW_025778781.1:0-22286 GCF_021130785.1 Homalodisca vitripennis
TAATCATAATATATTAACAAGATAAACTATAAACTGATAACAAGATAGATATTAATAACCAGTAACAAAATAAATATAAATCAATATAAACAAATAACAGAACGATGGGTATCAAATAACAAAAAAGTTAGATAATAAATCCCCATCAAACCTTAATTGTTATGTATAAAAGGAACAAATTTTTATTTTGACATAAGTCAATATCGATGTATTGAATATAATACAGGTCATGTACTAGAACAAGGAAGTAATCTATATATATAAAAATGAATGTTTGTATGTTTGTCCTTTATGGAATCGTGAACTATTGGACCGATCATGATGAAAATTTGTACGTATATGTATTTTTCCACGGAGAAGGTTTATAAGCTATGCCCATCCCTTTCCCGATTCAGGATTCCGCCCCACTGGTTACAGAAATACCCATAAGAAATGCATTGCAGCAAACATATTGTTAACGTCTTTTCAAATTTTTTAATCAGCTGTTCTTTGTAAACATATAATTACACTTATAGTTTTAAAGCATAGAGTAAGCTTAAGAGAAACGACAAATTTTGTTTAAACTGTTTTTGCAATCACTGTTAAACATAGACTTTACTATCCAGATAATACAATTCAAATTTGACGTAAAAATTCACCTTTAACTGCAATATTTATTTAATATAAACCATGCTCATGCTTGATCAGAAGAGTAATGTACATCAATTTTAGTTTAAAAACAGATCAGCAAATTTTTAGTAATTCAATTTTGTATCGATGTGTCAATTGTTTGTGTAGTAAACAGTCAGTGCCAACAGAACTGTGCTGTAGTATCCCAGTGCGAAAATTTAAAATATTTAGGAGTTCATGCTAGATAGAGAAATCAACTGGAAGACACATATTGAAATTTTAAAACGCAAACTAAACAATATTTTAAGATTTTTTTATTTTTTACAATACATTTTGCACTGAAGAAGTGTTAAGAAATGCTGTACTTCTCTTTGGTCAATAGTAGGCTTGACTATGGAATATTTTGTTGGGGTGGAGCCTATGAAACAAATCTAAAGCCACTTCTAACTCAACAAAAGAAATTCATAAGGTTGATTAAACGAAAACGAAGAATGGAGAAATCTTTTCCTCTTTTTGTTGATTTAAATATTCTTCCCCTTAAATATCATGTTTGTTTATAAAGTTTTAAAAATATTTTATGTCATAAGTGGCAATCTTTACCAGAATTAAAAAATAATTACAAAAACAAATTAAGAAAGCAAGAACCAATACCAGTTCCAAAGCCTAACCTAGCAATTTTTTTCAAATAGTTATTGTTTTTTGGGACCTAAAATGTTTAGTATAATTTTCCTTCAATTATTAGTTGTGAGAATATAAAGTTATTTTCAAAAACATTAAAGAAGTGGTTATTGGGTTTTGATAAATTAGATTTTCTTCTCTGCATAGATTCCTAGTACATTATAAAAGAGAGGCCATATTGATTGAATCTCACGTCACTAAACACATCACAAACTTGTTTCAGCAGCAGCAGCGGATACGGATGTAACATCGACAACAATAGTGGACACTATCTCCACTGGAGGTACTTGCTGTAGATCATTCTTCACTCTCACTCTCATCGGCACTCTCGGCTGTTGTGTGGTGTGGTGTTACCGTGGTGTGTGATGGCTGTGGTGCTCCGTGGTGTTTTTTTGTGGTGTTTCTCGCCTCACTGGCTGGCCTCGTCCTGTGGTGCACCCCTTTTTGATTTAAATTTAACAATTCCGTCCATGTTCGGGAAATTTTACCCTCGGTATTTCCGTAAGTAATATTTACAGAACATGGTTGGTGCATTTGGCCTTGGAGGAATCTAGACAGCTTGTTTGTAACGTATTCTTTTCTTCGCACATTCAATATTAAAAATAAATCGGACGAATACATAATTCCATGATGATCCTTCGGGAAGAGCTTTTATTCTGAAGGTGATGCAGGTGATTCTTTGGGTGTAATATGTATTTTTAATTTTAAAGTTGTATCCCTGTAATATAACTTCCTTGAACATAACACGGTTTTTAATCATTTTACCCGGAACTAGTAATTTAAAGTAGAAACATTTTGTAATCCATAAAAAACAGCTGAATTTAAATATATAAGCTTTTAACAGTAGGGCCTGTGTTTGAGTTACAGTTTCAGAGGGTTTCATGGTTTTAGATTGAAAATTATATTCATGTATGAAATGTCATTAGAGAATTACATGATTTTAATAAACATGTTCTAAACAATTTTTTTACTTTTAAATAAAAAATATAGTATTCTGTAATTTCCAAATTACAAGGTGCTCCTAAGAGTTTGGTTCAAATAGCTACAACTCTTGAAATTATAAAAGAATTTTAAATTTTTTAAGTCTTAAGAAAATGTATCTCTTAGAACGCTAAGGCCAATATTAAAAAAAATATTTAAATTTAAAACCAATTGCTTTAGGGTTTAAAACAGATTGTTTCGATATAGCGTGGGGTTTTAGAACTACTTCGTATCCACTTTCTTAATTTAGTGTTCTCGTTTTAAATTTTGTAATAAATATCAACTATGCAATCTAAATATCTTAACACCGGATTCGTTTTCTTAGTCTGGAGCTTACTTACTAAATATCAAATTTTTAATTATTTTGTGAATGAATTGATAATTCAAAAAATATTACTCTTAATTAGATAGTTAAAAGTGGATTAGGCTTTCCAAGAAATCCTAATTTTACATACATAATGAAGAGAATTTAAATACACAAATAGGTGAGTTATAAGTATATTTTAACAATTATTCGAGACTTTGAATATTTTTCTCCAGCAATGCATTACTACTAATTTAATTTTTAAACGTAGGCTACTTATCGTAAAAAATGTCTAGATCTTTAAAAGCTATGCATCATCCCGCATCTGAATGAATAAATGAATTAGAACATCTTTCTTCGTCATTTTTAACTCTTAGGAACCGCCAACCGGTTGACGGTTGTGCATTTGAATTTCCCAATGGTTAAAAATTAAAACTGCGTTATAAAGAAGCTCGCCTCAAATCCACAAATGTTTGACTTCTAAAACTTAGAATTTAATGCATCAACGTTATTTATTGATAAAAATACGGTTTTCTGTTACTACCAATGGTTTATCATTTATATTTAGTAAATGATAAACCATTTACTGTGTTGTGGGAAATTTCGTTCTCGTCTATTGTATTATCATAGAGGAAAACATGTCTTATATGGCACCACTACCTTTAATTATAGCTAATAGTAATATTATTTATAACGAATAAATGTAACAATTAGTAGTTTGCGCATTTATTGTATTACAAAAATAGCAAACAGAAACGGGTTTACAATTACTGGTTATCATGAGACAAAGAAGTTTTAGTGAATGTTGCTACAGCGCGGTGACGTGAATCTTTTCTTTAGCCTTGGGAGGTGGGCGATAATCTTGAATGACCTCAGACAAAAAGGTGACCTGTGATTTGCATATCTTGGAGGTACTTCCTCGCGCACACGATTCTGTCAACGAAATGCAACATTAGGTCTCTGGCTTGACTATTGTGAACTGCCGTTATAACATCAGACTTAAAATATATACGGGATGTATAAAACTGGAATGTTTGACAATATCGGTACAAAAATTGGCTGGAAATGGCTTATTTAGTCGTTCCATCTTGTTAGCCGACGGTTATATAACTATCACTTACGCGTCTGACTGTTGGATTTAAAGGTTTGTATAAAATAATTATTTTGGATTAATATATTGAATCATATTTTTTACTTCTTTTATTACCAGGCAAAGCTAGTGTTGGCTGAAGACCAATTTTATTTTTGGATGAAGAATGTCATTACTTTTACGAAATTCTGGGCTGACAGCTTCTACTCGTATATATTTGGCTCCTAGACTAGAAAATAAATACAAATAAATCTTGTGGTTTTGTCTACATAAGAACGCCCATTGCGCAAGAAAAATATTGTCACTGTTATTAAAAGAACTCAGCTGATATGTCTCCTACGGCAGTCTACATTTAAATTCCTTATATCCATGGAAACAATAATAGAAAAGTTCGGGAAATTTCAATATTTTGAACTGTTCAGTAGTATATTTAAAAGTCAATCTAATCGCAGCACCTCGGAGAACCACCGAATAAGGAACACGATGTGAGGCTCAGAGAGAGGACCAGCACCAGGACCTACAGTGAGTTATTTTTATTGTCCATAGATCATAGTTTCTGCTCTCACTATCTCATGCCCTACAAAATACGCAGTTTATATCTTGGTTTTATCTACAATTTATCACAGCATAAATCACTAGACCAGTGCATATATTATTGGGTATAAATAAATAATAACATATAACAATGTATTACAAAAAATAGTAACCTGAAATTAAATAGATATTTATGTTTGTTGATCTTTTAATTACGTGCATATCCCGCATATTGATGATTACTATAAATCCCATCGGTATGTTCTCAGTTAAATTTGCGCTTTCGGCTGTTTTTAATTCTCCATGTACCTTAAGCGAGGATACAGAATCAACAGTATTTTCCAAAATATTAAACCGCCTTATGAATTTTGAATCTGATGTACACAGTTGATAGAAACATAGAATTTTTTTAGAAAACCATTTCCTTAGCTATATCTCACTGCTACTTTCCCGGTATTCGGTAGTAGCATAAATACTAACAGTGAGCAAAGTAGTGTATAATAACTGGCAAATTCTAATAAAGCCAAACTAAATTATGTGTAACTGCTTAAATGTAATAATTTGTATACTTGTAAAAATTTTATGAAACAGAAATGGTTTAACCCATTTTCTTTGGTAATTTTCCATAGTACTCGATACAGCAATTGCACAATATAAGTATTACAGTTATTAATGCCTTACTGGAATCAATTGAAATTTTAAAATGCTTAAAACATTCCGCTTGAATAAAATTATAATGTCGGTTTCATAAGAATAATTTTGGATTAATGCAACATGTCAATATTAATTATGGAATATTAATGCAAAACGTGGACATCTATCAGGTACATGCTGCAGAAAGTATTACCAGAATGTGGCTAGGCAACATCTTCTACAGTATTAGTTAATGTCTCAGCTTATCAACTCCAGGGTACGAGTAACAATAATCTTCACCTAGTATGAAAAAGTCCATTCGTTCATATATAAAACTACTTTGTTAGTATTTTATTTTAAATTGCAGACAAAAACCAAGAATTCGCTGCAGAATATTTCCTTTTTTTTAATTTGTTTAATATTTTTTAGCTCAGGAATTAAAACTGTTCAGATACAAATGGCGTAAACTAATAGATTTATAACCTGTTACATTTTCATAAATCTGAAGGCTACTAAAATGTTTCTGTGGTATTTATTATTGTTTCAAAGAACAACTCAAATGAATGTGTTGCATATGAATGCTACGACATCTCTCTCATATTAAAGGGAATATTATCATCGATCTGACAGTGACAACATTTTCAAGCATGTATATTTAGTGAACCTAACAATAAGTTGTGTTCCTAATTACTTGTTCTTTCCTAGAAATTTCTGTTTAGTTTCTACGAATATATGTACTGATTCATTTACTCGGAATAATAATGAAGAATTCGTCTTTTATTTGCTCTATCGCTTCATAAAAATTTCAAGATATCTCTAATGCAGTAATCTATGTACATATTGAACTATATCTGCAAATGTAGATTTTAAACTAGTCATTGTACTCTTGGTGTTTTTTTCAAATTCCAGCTACTCCAACACCTTTTTATTTTCTAAATTAGTCCTACTTACTTTATTGTATATTTAAATTGAGATTATATAAGAGGGAAGTATTACAAGTGAAAAAAATACTTAGTGTAAGTAATTGTATAAGGATATTAACTTTCTTGTATATAGTAAAAAACATTTCTTGAATAATGATTTGAATATATATATATATATATGATTCATTTAGCAGTATGGTTTTAAAATTAAATATTATTAACAATTAAAAAAATCTCATAATGACAGATAAATATTTATAACCCTGCCAAATTACGAAATAAAAGGCAGACATTACAATGCCCCTTAATGAAGAGTTGACGTTAAATGAATAAATAAATCGGTGACTTCTTGGAAATTAAACAATATTAGGCGCAAGTTGTAAATTTTGAGTTTTGAACCTACAAATAATTATAATTCAATGGACATGAATTTTCTCAGGTTATTAGGTTAGACGGTTAAAAATTTATTCTTATTTATTCTATTATTTCTTGTTTAATTTGTAAAGATATAATTATTGACACATTTCTATTCACTGTAATTGTTTCCTGTTATGTTAAACTTACACATATGTTTGTAAATGTATATTGCGTGGTAATAAAGTAAAATCAGTATTTTATCATAAGCTAAAAAATTATATTAAACATGCCATAGTAAAGTGTTCTACTTAATATATTATTTCCTACAATACCTTATAAAACAGATATTTAAAGAAAAATTAGATTTTTATTCTTCAAATAGGGCACTTCTCCCTCAAATGGTTACAAAGTATCTGATATTTCGAACAGGTGGGCTTCTTTGACACTGTGATACAGAATTTTAACAGTAGCTTAAGGGAAAACTGTGAACACTAACCTGCCTCAATGATCCATTCTACCCAGACTAAAATCCTAAAAATAACAAGACTTCTATAACACAGAATCGTACAAAAGATTATTTTTAAATAACGCATATTGTTAAAAATGATTTCTCCATTATACCGAAAGTAGATTGGAAGTAGATAGGATTTCTTCCTAGGCTGCGATGGGTTTTCAGTTTTACGTAATGGTTACAAAGTATCTAATATTTCCAATGTGTTAATCTTGAGAACCATGGACCAATTCAGTAAATTCTGTTTATAAAATATTGATTGTATTCTGAAGAAGGTTTATATGAAAGTATTTAAAATATGTCCTGGCATACTTTATAATTTAGAAAAAAAATCAGTATTTATGTGTCATAATCCTAACTTAACTGACAATAAAAAGCTGTTGATATTGCAGTTTTATTAAGTAGTACTTTATCAATAGTCAAATTCAGATAGCAAAGCAATTGTCTAACTTTTAGTCCATATGTAGTCGATTGTAGTCCATTACTAACTTGTAGTCCATATTGTGTTAGTATTGATTTAAAACATCCAATAAATTGTAAATATTATTTAAACATTGTTATAAAACCAACCGTAAAGAGCAAAGCTGTCAATGTTTTCACATAAAGTAATCCGAACTGGTGGGCTTCATTGACACTGTGATACAGCATTTTAACAGTAGTTTAAAGGAAAACTGTGAACATTAACCTGCCTCAAAGATCCTTTCTACCCAGACCAAAATGCGAAAAACAACACAAGACTTCTATATCGCAAAATCGTACAAACGATTATATTAAAATAATGCATATAGTTAAAGATGATTTCTCCATTATACCGAAAGCAGATTGGGAGTAGGTAGGATTTACCCCTAGGCTGCGATGGGTTTTCAGTTTTACGTATGAATTGTATGTTCTTCATTAATACAACAATGAAAACTCATGTATTGGACTAGAAATATTTTAGAACGAAAGTATATGACAAGGCCTAAAAGTATACGCATTTTGACCAATGTTCATTTTCCGAGTCCTGTGTATTTTGTATTTTCTCGATCACGTTAACAAGGCAAAATCAGCTGTGACGTTTGAAGTATAATATTTTTGCATCAGAAATTATCTTAGCCATTAACACTTAAATAAATATATACCAGATTTACGCCTGCTTCCGTTTCGAAAATATTACAGTACTCAATCATATTACATTATAAATGCTTTAACTAAAGAATATGAGGATTTTTATTTTGAAAACTGACTATACATTATAAATAAATATTAATGAATGAATGTGTATCTAAGCGTCATTATAGAGTTTGGATTGGCCTATTCGTCAATTGTTTATATATTCATTGCACAACGAGGAATGTTTTAAGGGGGGTCGGACATGAATTTTCGCAAAAAAAATATTTTTTTTTGTTTTTGATTTAATTTTAAAGCTTGTGATTTTAGCTTTCTTTTCATACCACATTTATAGATTTTTGTCAATTAGTTTTTTTTCTATAATCATATTAGTAGAGTGATGCAGCGCCAATGTTGACGGTTTATGTCCAAACGGTGACGAAAGTTGGTGTAAATACCAGCGAGCGATAGCTGAAAATACAATGTATGACCATGCTGCTCACACCCACTTACCTTTAGCAGTAATGGACGAATTTAAACCCATTTTCAGAAATTTTTCAAACCGAGAATTGCTACGAAAATGCCTGCACAAAGGAACTCAAAATCCTAACGAGTCATTGAATAATATTATATGGACAAGGATCCCAAAGACAACATTCGTCATTAAGAAAACCCTACAATTTGGTGTATATGAAGCTATTGCCACCTTTTAATAAAGGTAACATAGTTAGATTAGAAGTTTTAGAAAAACTAGGAATGTTCCCAGGCAATCAATGCATTGTGGTAATGAAGTCGCTGGATGAGCTAAGAGTAAAAAAAAGCAGAGAAAGCAATGCACGAAATGGAAAAAGTGCCGTAAGCAGCTTGCCTTAGCTAAAAAGAGACTAGAAGACACTTATAAAGAGATGGAGGACCCAGACAATCCAACATATGGAGCTGGAATGCATTGATTGTAAGTTTTTTGTTTACATCAGTTCTTAAAAATATTAAAATGCGATTTCACGAAAACTTCTTGATTTAAAAAAAATTTGTTTCTATTTTATTGTTTTACATTTTAAACAGAGAGATAATTAAAATCATTCATATTAATATTTTTGCACAATTTTTAAATCATTTCTTTTCCATCGTAATTTTTTAAAAAGTTTTAAAATCTGTAAAAAATATAAATTAGTACTTTAATAAAAACCCTCCGTTCATACAACACTTAAATACATGTAATTTAAAATAAATAAAAATTGCAGCATCCTAAGTCAAATAGTTTTGTATAAATGTGTTCCTAAAAATCAACAAAATAGCATGGGATAGATAAGCCTGTCCAACACCCCTTAATAAAGATAACAATATACACGCGGTATTATAAATTCAAAACAATAATAATATATACGAAAATATATACAAATTAAATCGTTAGTAAACAGCTTTTGATTTTTGTAGCTCAATTTAACCAAAGAGGCAAAAAACGTTTATGGGATTTAAATTCAAGAATATATTAAACATACAGTCCCAGTCGTTGTTTAATTCAGGTTGAAAATATAAAATAACTATGTACTTTTTACTAAAGATCTAATTAACGGATTACTAAATTAGATTGGCTGAAAGTAAACGCTTTGACCGACGTAGGTTTCCGAGACCTTTGTATAAGTTTTCTTGATCGGGTGTTAAAATTGGCAAACAAAAGCAGAAATAAATGCTATTTTACTAAAAATTTCTAAAAATAACTAGTAAATATTTGATCAGGTTTTGTATTTATTAACCTAGGGCACTTTTATAATAAATACTAAAGTGCAAAGCCACGATTAAAAGCATGTTGTATACAATTTTATAATCATATTCTTGCTTATATAACAATTCTAATCTTGAAAGAAAAATTTGAAATGAAACCTCGCTAAATCAGATAACGATTGTTTGTTATTTATTCTTTAGATAAATAAATAATATTATATATATATATATATATATATATATATATATATATATATATTTATATATATATATATATATATATTCAATAAATATGTTGACCTTAAATATTAAATGAAAATTAATTGTTATCAAATAAATGCCAAGAACTGCTAGTAAAAAATATAAATATTCTTCTTTATGAAACGTATAGGAGTTATTTCTCGAGTTTACCGAGTTGTTTCTGTGGTTAAGCGAGTAAATTCTCCACCCAAACGAGTTATTCTCGGTTATAAAGAATTATTTCTTGATTCTGCGTAAAGTTTTCTCAATTCATGCTAGTTATTTTTAAATGCCAGCAATTTTTTTCAACGAGTTACGTATACACATTTGATAATTCGTGTTTAAAATGCACCGTCACGTCGCTCAAAGTAAAAATTGCGATATAAAGAAAGTACTTTTCGAATTTATTGAAAATAAGTCTATTGTTGTGAACTAGTAAATAATAACCTATTTATTCTATGAAAATATTTATGCATACTTGCTTTCAGTAAACGCCTTAAAACGTTTTGATACAGCTAATAAAAATATACGCCTATTACGTGGAAGATATATCCATATTTTATCTAATAATACACAAAAAATTAATAAATGCCAGTTATATAAAATTATTATCTATATATGTACAGTTATACTAATATTTAATATAAACACTACTTAACGTAAAACGTTTAAACTTTACTATAACTGTGTCAAAGAAAGCACAAATACAGTCAACGTGAAAGTTTTATAAGAAGACTTTCAGACGTGTCGGAACACGTGAGTTTCTATTACACGCACGTGATGCCCAGCTTGTCTCTTGCATCCTAGTTTGTGTATTTTACATACGCTATATTATAACGATTGTGTTTGTAATTTATAAAACTCTCATAACAAATACTTAAAAATTCAATAATATCATTTACGAGCTTTCATGGATTTAAGGATTTGTAAGGAATTAATTACCAGGGTATGATAATAAAACAGTGAATAGGATTCTCGCACAATGTGCCTTTGTTCCTGATACCCTGACTAATAAGTAAGTAATAATATCTCTGATGACTCAGTTCTAATCTGTAACATTATATTTATTAGTGAGCCATCTCTAACACCAATTTATACGTTTTGGGATATGGCCAATAAGCTAAACGTATTAACATCATCAGATACCAGAATACACAAATTAGTTTAATGCCTTATTGCTGCGTGTATGAAAACTATATTGTACTTTACATTAACGTTTTCATACTACTAAAACAACTAATATTTATACATAGAATTACAAAATACCGGAAAGCATTGGGCTCTGTAACACAATCAGATGATAGCCACATTACCTATTTATAGAGTAAAAATATACTTAAAACATAATTTAATCAGTACTTTTTAGTGTATTTTTATTAATAGTATCCTTAAGTATTCTAACTATATTTTAGTAATGAACATATCAAATTTTGTGCACATATATTTATTAAGTTTTGTGTGATTGTCGATTTTCTAAAAATAGAAAAATCTTCAAAAAGTTTGTTTTTATAATGAATATTATATATTATTATTATTTATTATTATACTTATGTCATTTGTTATAATATTTGTCATAAAGATACAAACTACATAATTTTAGACTAATTAGAAATAATATAAAATATCACGACGAATAGTGTCTCCGGATATTGATTTTAAACAATAATAATATAGAAAATACATCATATCTCATAATGTACTCGCTTCCTTGATAATATGTATACAATTATTAATTTTCCTTAAGCAAAACATAGCAATGGACAAAAATGTCCTATAATAACCATTCTTTTTTACACTGTATTCTAACAAACACAAGAAAACCTTTACCGTCCACAAACGTTTATAAATGAATATTTTTAAATGTTTAATGCTTATTTTCAAGAATCGTCTATCTTCCCCTTATTATTTTTAGAACACAACCAATGGAAGTAGATACTTTTAGACCAAAGTAGTAATTTTAAGCTTACCAATATATACAGTTTCTTAATCAGGGTAAATATCATTGGGATAAATTTTTCTGGGGTAACAACGAAACTATGGAAAAATAAAAACGAAACTGGAAGTAAATAGAGGGAATAGACATTGTTAGACCTACGCCCATAAAAAGGTCATTAATATGGCTGTTCTATCCTATCTATGTGTATTTTATTCATCTAGACAACAAAGCAAATTAAAATTATGGCACTTCTGGTATCTGAGCCATAATTAAATTACGTGGGTTGAAATTAAACGCTTTGACCGACGTAGCTTTACTTTTTATCTTTTTAAAATTGGCAAACAAAACTGTGGCTTTAGAAATGTAATATCATTGAAGCAAAAATAATTGCTCTTATACTCAAAAACTGTAAAAATAACCAGTAAATATATGCTCAAGTTTTGCATTTCTTAACTATAGATGCTTTTATAATAAATACTAAAGTGCAAAGCCACGAATAACAGCAAATTTTATACTATTTTATAATTAAAGACTTGCTTACATGACATTCATAATCTTGAGAGAAAAATATGAAATAAAGCATCCCTAAATCAAACAACGTTTGTTTGTTATTTATTCTTTAGATAAATAAATAATAAATATATTCAATAAATATACTGACATTAAATATTAAATGAAAATTAATTGGTATCAAATAAATGCCAAAAATTACTGGTAAAAATACAAATCTTCTTCTTTATGAAACGTATAAGATTTATTTATCGAGTTTACCGAGTTATTTCTGTGGTTAAGCGAGTAATTTATCCACCCAATCGAGTTATTCTCGGTTAAGAACAATGATTTCTTGATTCTGTATAAATGTTTCTCGATTTAAGCTAGTGATTTTCCTATGCCAGTAATTTTATTTCAACGAGTTACATATACACATTTTATAATATTCGTGTTTATGTTTCGTGTTTAAAAACTGCGATATACAGAAACTACTTTTCGAATTTATTGAATATAAGTCTTTTGTTGTGAACTAGTAAATAATAACCTATTTTTTCTGTGTAAATATTTATGCACACGCCTTAAAACGTTTTGATACAGCTAATAATAATATACGCCCATTACGTATAATATATCTCCATATTTTATCCAATAATACACAAAAAATTAATAAATGCACCTAATATACAATTATTATCTATATATGTACATTTATACCAATATATAATTTAAACACTACTTATCGTAAAACGTTAAAATGTAACTTAAATCGTTTAAGCTTTACTATAACTGTGTCAAAGAAAGCACTTATAGAGTCAACGTGAAAGTGTTATAAGAAGACTTTCAGACGTGTTGGAACACGTAAGTTTCTATTACACGCACGTGATGCCCAGCTTGTCTCTTGCATCCTAGTTTGTGTATTTACATACGCTATATTATAACGATTGTGTTTGTAATTTATAAAACTCTCATAACAAATACTTAAAAATTCAATAATCATTTACGAGCTTTCATGGTTTTAAGGATTTGTAAGGAATTCATTACCAGGGTATGATAATAAAACAGTGAATAGGATTCTCGCACAATGTGCCTTTGTTACCTGATAATGACAAATAACTACGTAATAATATATCTAATACCTTAGTTCTAATCTGTAACATTATATTTATTAGTGAGCCATCTCTAACACCAATTTATACGTTTTGGGATATGGCCAATAAGCTAAACGTATTAACATCATCAGATACCAGAATACACAAATTAGTTTAATGCCTTATTGCTGCGTGTATGAAAACTATATTGTACTTTACATTAACGTATTCATACTACTAAAACAACTAATATTTATACATAGAATTACAAAATACCGGAAAGCATTGGGCTCTGTAACACAATCAGATGATAGCCACATTACCTATTTATAGAGTAAAAATATACTTAAAACATAATTTAATCAGTACTTTTTAGTGTATTTTTATTAATAGTATCCTTAAGTATTCTAACTATATTTTAGTAATGAACATATCAAATTTTGTGCACATATATTTATTAAGTTTTGTGTGATTGTCGATTTTCTAAAAATAGAAAAATCTTCAAAAAGTTTGTTTTTATAATGAATATTATATATTATTATTATTTATTATTATACTTATGTCATTTGTTATAATATTTGTCATAAAGATACAAACTACATAATTTTAGACTAATTAGAAATAATATAAAATATCACGACGAATAGTGTCTCCGGATATTGATTTTAAACAATAATAATATAGCAAATATATCATAACTTGAGACAGGGAACAATCTTATTAAAACCATTATAATTATGTTTATTCACACGTTTGTGTCCTTAAATATATGTTTTTTGGTTAATCAGACAACAAGCGTTCTTTTTAGCCATAGTATTCGTGACGTCAGAAATATATGGGGCAGGTGAAAAGTAAGCAGCAGTTTACATAAAATATTATTTTATATCCATGTGAACAACGTAACATTTATAATAAAAATTTTTTTATAATTATAAAGTGTTATGTCGCTGCATTTTTCAAACTTCGCTGAACTCACAGCTAGCCGCGGAAGTAGCACTACGAACACGATGGTGCAGCGAAATACTATATTGTTAAATTTAAAATTCAATTCAAATTTAAGTTATTAAATAATATATAAATGAGGTAAACATATGTAAGGAATACTTTAAAATATAAATACGCATAAGTGTCTTTGTATCTAAGTAATGGTCTTATCAAATTTAGTTTTATTCCCAATTCCCAATAGAGTTAGCGTGATTATTACACATCCAAAAATCTTCAACAGAATTTATAATATAAACTATTGTAGAGTAATTAGCAATAGTATAACATGTCATGTCGAACAGTGTCGCTGCATATTGCATCCAAACACAAATAATGTAGCGCATACATCAGAGACGGGGAGAAATCTTATTAGAATCTTTATATTTAAGTATTTTTTCGCCAGTCTTTGCCCTTAAAATATATGTGTTGGGTTAATCTGACAACAAGCGTTTAGTTTTATTAGTAGTCGTGGTGTCAACAATATATGGGTGATACGTAAGCAGCAGTTTACACAAAATATTATTTTATATCCAAGGAAACAAAATGGCATTTGTAATACATAATATTTTTAAATAATTCTAAAGTGTTATATGGCTGCATTTTTCAAACTTTGCTCAATTCACAGCTAGTCGCGGAAGTAGCACTACAAACACGATGTGATTGATGGCCAGAAGCAGAACCAGGACCAGGATCAGGACTTACAAGGATGAGTTACTTTAATTCAATATAAATAATAGTTTTACTTACTATTTCTCGTTACCCAAAAGCAGTTTACATCCTAGTTTTAGCGAGTATTATTCACAGCACAAAGCACCAGAATAGTTCATATGTAGCACTAACAGAAGTACAAATTTAATATAGTTAATTCTTTTCGTTGTTATGTTTTAAGTAAAAGCCTAATTATTACTGTGTATAATCCTCTCAGTACCCAAAGAGTACAGGAAGACTCACTTTACATTATTTTATCCAGAGTAGAAAACAAAAAATGTTTGAAGTTTCACGTAGTTATATATAAAAAATATATTTAACTGGTTATGAGAAACATTTTCTAACTTGTCTTTTACAGCAATATTTTTAAAATTTCTAGTAAGCAAGATTTTCGTAATGAGTTGAAATTAGTCTGCGTTTGTTATTTAAGATATAAAAACTCTAACTGATTTTTTAAATGAAATAATTAGATAATTAAAAACAGTGCCAAATAATTGTAAAATAAATATGTTCTATAAGTCTTACCTCATTCTATTAGTTACTAAAATTCATGCCAGAGCTCTCTTTTACAGTACAAGATAATAACTGGCCTATACAAATTACACAGTATTTATAACGCCTAATTAGATTCCAATACTACATTTAAATATTACAATTTCTCTTTGTAACTATTAACAATTTATTTTCCGTTTCAATACCCAATAAAATAAGTAATTTTAGAGAATCATGCGTCAGCTAAACTTCAAAATTGAGACAGCACCCTGATGGAGTGAACCATTGTCTGAATAACCGAAGCTTACATCTTCGTTAGCATTGAGAGCTATACAACTGCGTCACTTCGTAGTTAAATCCAAAAACCCAAAAGGCAGAGCTCCCAGTGGCACACACAATCCTCTCCTTCCACCAAAAAGTGCACATGAACAAGTATCGTATCTAAACAATGCTGTTTGTCTGCTTTAACGTTCGAGGAATCGTCCATTTTGAGTTTTTATCGCAAGGAAAAACTGTGAACGCAAGCCCATTTATCTGGAGTTGCTCAAAACTGAGACGCCGAATCGCCAGCATCAGGCCTGATATTAAAGTCATCTTCAATGTCTATTACAGAAATGTTATTTTGTTTTGTTCCATCGACTGAAGAGATAAATGAAGTAAAAGAACTGGGGTTCGGTGGGAAACATCCAAGCTGAAGTTATAAGGTTCCTGAGAGGCGTTCCGGTCGAGGAGTCCCAGGGTGCTTTTCAAGCGTTGCAGAACTGTCTATTCAGATATATTGATGTAGAAGGAGACCATTTTGATGTATTTTGTCCATTTGTTCCAGTCCGTTAATTACTTTCATAACGCACCCTGTATTCTCATGTCTCATCAGGTGCACAACTGAGTGCATTCGATGTTGACCGACACGATCCAAAAGCAAGATGGAGCTACTGAGTCTTCCACACATAATGAGTAGATATAGTGGGAAGGACTGAATAAATGTGTATGTTGATTATATCTCCAGTTTACCTTCCTTTTAGTGTAGCGTATGAAATCTGAAGCTATTGAACTCTTCTTAAATCTCTAGTCCTGTACGCCTGAAGGGATCCCAAGATAGTTGGCGACTAAAACGAAAAAGGTTAAAACGAAATCTCCGCATCGTTTCGACACTTACCATTCGAAGCCTTCCTTACTGAATCATCCATCCTTACCATAAGTGTGTTATGTGTGGACGATTTGGTTGCACGTAAGATTTTGTTGTGTGCAAGACTTTTGATTTCAGTTGCTGCACGTAAGAGGAAGTTCTATAATCAACACTCACTTAGTATTAATTAATTAGCCCTTTCAAACACAGCTGCGCTTTTGTGTTTGATATTAGTACATTGCAATCGATTGGATTTACTGAACTTTAGCGAATATTATTGGTTCTTATAGATAATCATGTTATAAACAATAAAATACGGGAATTAATAAACATCTCAACAAGCTGTGTTAGTACTATCATGTGAGATTTTAATGAAACTTATTCATAGTGTATAAAGAAATTATAATATATCCAGGTAAATTTTAAAAGTTAATGGCAATATATGAATCCATTGCACACTTACGTTGTAGTACCCTCGCTTGCTTACCAGAAATTATATTAGATTACTGCTATAAAACCTTGCATAAGATTTCTACATGGACAAAAATGAATTATGTGATGGTGCTCTCCAACCATGGAATTAGGCTGAGCGCCATAGAAGCCCTACCACTTAGAAAGCTCACACGATTAGTCTTTGGTCCCCGTGGATCTAAACATTTATTTCATGTATGATTGTATGTTTATCTGTCAACAAGATATCTCGAACATTAATTGAGCTATGGAGTTAAAATTTGGCATGAAAACCTCAGCGAAGCCTATTGCATAATACGTAACAACTGTGAAGAATAATATAAAATATTGTTGCTTATTTCTTTTATTTAAGGAGTCTGAAATTTTCTTTTCTCTCCTAAAGTTTTAAGGTACCAAGCAACAACAAATGAGTTTTATAGTGTATAGTGTAAATTTCCAATAAATCATTTCGTTGCTAGTACTGAAATATTTAAAATGTAAAGGAATTATAAGTCTCATTCCATAACCCTATAAACTCATCCAGTATGGTACTATATAGACCGAGCTACTGCGATATGAAAGGGTTCGCGTTGTGACATGGATGGGCCTGGGTTTATTCCCATGAACACCACAGAAGTTATAGCCACAAGCCTTGAATGTTTTCTCGCCTTAGTCTGACAACAATAGAAACTCCCTAGAGGCAGGTCAGATGGGTAAACGAAATAAGCAGGAAAACAATTAGTTGTCAAACATTCAGGACCTTGAAGGATACGCCCTAAGTCACAGAGAGACGGGTAGCGGAAAAGATCCTTCTAAAACTAACTTGTCTTTTCTGAATATCACCTTCCATAAAAGTTAAGCTGAATTTTGAACCTCCACATCTTAACTAAAATGGACTACAAAAATCCAAGTGTCTACAGGCGTATCTTAGAGCAATGAGGATTAACAGAAGCTCCTAAGTAAATTTTGTAGTAATGTATTAAATTACACTGAAAAAGTACTTGGCTGACAATGGCTAATTTAGTCTCTCCATACCGTTGGCTACAGGTGATATCACTATCACTTACGTGTATGACAGTTGGATTTAAATGGTTTTAATAAAACAATTATTTTTGGTAAACATAGCGCCTGATATTTTTTTACTTCATTTTAAATTTTAATACGACCCACGCACCAAAACTTCTTTTTACTGACGATCAATTTCATTTTTGGAAGAAAGATTTCATCACTTTTACGTACCTTAAGGCTGTTTGCTTATACTCGTAAATGTTTTGGACACCAGACTAGAAAATAAGAACAAATAAATCTTGTGGTTGTTTATGTAATTGTAAAAGAACGTCACTTTGCGTAGGGTAACTTATGGACTCTTATTAAAGAAACAGCTGATATGTCCCCTATAGAAGTACACACCGAAATTACTTATATCCATAGAAACAACGGTAGAAGTTTTCGGTATATTTAAGTGTTTTAATTGTTCAGTAGTATATTCAAAATTCCCACTTATCGCAGCAGCTCGGAGAACTGCCGAACAAGGAACACGATGTGAGGCTCAGAGAGAGGACCAGGACTAAGACCTACAGTGAGTTATTTTTATTTTTTATAGATCATAGTTTCTGCTCTCACGATCTCGATATCAACAGTACGTAGTTTATCCTATTTTTATCAAATAATTCATCGCTGCATAAATAACTATACTTGTGCATTTCTTATGGTTTAAAGTAAATATTAACCTATAAAAATATATTCTAAAATTATTAACGCGATTAAAAGTAAATAGAAATTTAAGTTTGATAATCTTTTTATCACATATCTTGCATTGGCATGATTGATATACAAAATAAATCCCTCTGGTATGTTCTCTATAAAAGCTAAGGTACTTTTTCGGTTAAATTTGCTCTTTGGGTTGTTTTTTATTCTTGTGTACATAAATCGTACATGAAGAATCGGCATTATATTTTCTAAGATATTGAACTTTGAATTTTGAATCTGATTCATTCAGATAATAGAGTCATAGAATCCTTTTAGAAAACCATTTACTTAGCTATGTATCACAGCTATCTTCCCAGTATTCGGTAGTAGCATAAATACTAACAGTGAGTTCAAAGTAGTGAATAATGACGGATTATTACTAAAAAAGCCCAACTGAAGTATGTATAAATGTTTACATGTAATAATTAGTATACTTGTGAACAGTTTACCAGAAAAACAATAATTTATCCTATTTTTGTACTCCTATGGTACACGAAAAAAATCAGTCAACCTTAGTATTACAGTAAGAATTCCGTACTGGACTCCACTGACTTTTTCAAATACTTAACATGTTTCGCTTAAACTAAATATTATTTTAGATTCATTACAATAACTACATTATATAGCAATATTAATGTAATATAGCGATATTAAATACACCTTACTACTGCAAATGGTGTACTTGCAAAGTTAGTGAACATAAGCTGAAGAATTACCATAATGTGACTTAAAGACTTCTTCTAACGTAGTGCAGTAATTCTGTCTCAACTTATTTACTTAAGACCCGAGTTCGAGTTTTAGTTCACTTGAGATTTGTGTTTTTAAATCCTTTCAGTACCCTAAGAGTACAGAAAGAATCGGTTTACAATAATAATCCACACGTATTAAAAGCTATATAATATCCGTTCATACATATTTGATAAATAGTGTATAGATTAATTGGAGAATTATTTACTTAAATATGTCTTGGAGATATCACTCAGTCATTTAATAACAGTCCAATATTGAACATGACTTGAAATAAGCGAATGCTAGTTGACTTAGGAATAAAATTCATATCTTAATAACATTTAATTGTTTACACTCAATAAAATAATAACAAGACTAAACAGATTTGAGTAGAAATATGGTCTGTAATTGTTGATTTAACCAATTAGTTTCTGAAACCTATCACCAGAGATCTGAAGTTAACCTTCACAGACATTTAGAATGAAATTTATATTCCTCTTTTTGTTTCCTGCCATAGTTTTTTTTTTCATTTTGTTACTCATCTTGTAGTTATTAAACATTTAGTTTCGGAAACATTAAAGTTTTAATAAAATTATTTATGTTTAGAAAATTCATTTTCATTAGTAAACATAAAACGTAACTGAGAGTAACTTTGTTACTATTAGTTAAGTATAAAACAGTTAATAAATAATTATTTTAATTAAAAATATTATTTGGAACTGAACTACTCTATAAGTTATTAATTATGTTAAGAATTTCTTAATGTCTGATTACTACGTACAATGCTGCTAAATTACTTAACAAACAGCATGTATTACTAAGTTTCTCATAAAGAGGTTGACGCTAAACTTCTAGTCGAAACGTTGAGAGCTTCTTTGGGCATAACACGTTGCAGGAAACAAAATTAAATGTCTACCAATGACTTCATGGAAACATAGAAATATTTTAATATAAATTGGGAGATTTATATTTTAAGTTAAGAACTTTATTAACTATACAAAAGGTGGAAATTGTTTTTTGTTAGGTTTTAAAAGCTTAACCGTGTTAAGATCAACAATCTTTTTATGTGTCGCTATCTTTTTTTTACCGTTTAAGAAAATAATAAATAATAAATTTGATTATTATTGTAAACGTAATATTATTTTACAGAACTTAATTGGGATAATTATGTATTCCAGAGAATATGAAATTAAAAATATTTCAAATTTAAAGATAACTTCACTTAAAAAGAAACTCAACCTGGTTTGTACATTTGATTGTATAATATTACAACTCGCCCCAGGCCTCATAGAGGTATTTGGTGATTGGTTAAATTTTGGAAATGATGTTTTCAATTTTTGTATTCAGTTTTATCCCTTTGGTTAAATTCGGAAATGAAGTTTCCAAATGTCATGTCGTGTCGCGTATTGTAGAATAATTAGAAATAGTAAAAGTTGTCATATCGTACAGTTTCCCTGCACGTTGCATCCAAACACTAATAATGTTACACATTTATCAGAGACGGGGAAAAAACTTATAAGAATCTTTATAGTTAAGTTTTATTTACCCGTTTGTGCCTCTAAAGTTTATGTGTTGGGGTAATCATACAACAAAAGTTTAGCGTTATTAGTAGTCGTGACGTCAGCAATATAGGGATAGCTAAAACGTAAGCAGCAGTTTCAGTAAAATATTATTTTATATCCATGGAAACAAAATAGCATTTATAAATTAATGTTTTAAAATAATTCTAAAGTTTTATGTCGCTGCATTTTTCAAATTTCCTTCAATTCACAGCTAGTCGTGGAAGTAGCACCAGGAACACGATGTGATGGCCAGAAGCAGGACCAGGACTTACAAGGATGAGTTACTTTAATTCAATTTTAATCATAGATTTTACTTGCTATTTCTTGTTATACAAAGCAGTTTATATCCTAGTTTTAGCGATTATTTAAAGCACACAACGCCACAATAGTTCATATGTAGCGCTAACAGAAGTACAAATTAAATATAGTTAATACACTGTATTTTTAAGTTTTGTGTAAAAGCTACTAATTCGTGTTTGGTGCTATGTATAATCCTCTTAGTACCCAAAGAGTACAGGGAGAATGTTTACAATATTTCGTATTGAATGGACACCAATAGATATATGAAGTTTTTGTATCAAAATAATACTGATAGTCTTCTTTGACGTTTGATAAATCGTCCATTTTGAGTTTGTACCGCAAGGAAAAACTGTCAACGCAGTCCTTTGTCTGGAGGAGATTGAGACTTAAACGCAAGATCGCCCGCGTCCGGCCTGATATAAGTCATCTTCCAGCTCCACCACGAAAATGCCCCCAGCCACACGGCATTCGTAGTTGTCAACTACCCTACCAAGAACAAGACTTCCATGGTGCCCCCAATCTACTTACAGCCCTGACATAGCTCTGTGTGATTTTGTTTTGTTCCACCGACTGAAGAGAGAGCTGATGGGAAAGCACTGGGATTCAGTGGGAAACATCCAAGCTGAAGTTATAAGAGTACTGAGAGGCGTTCCAGTGGAGGAGTTCCAGCGTGCTTTCCAAGTGTGGCAGAATTGTTTAAGCACGAGTATTGATGAAGGAGGAGATTATTTTTAAGTATTTTCACCATTTTTATCAATCGGATGATTAAATAATGTATTTTTCAGATAATGGTCATTATTTTAATTATGCACCCTATATACTCATGTCTCATCAGGTGCACAACTAAAAGCACTATGATGTTGACTGACACGATCCAAAAGCACGGTGGAGCTACTGAATCTTCAATAACGCAGATAAGGTGGGAAGGGCTGATTCCATACGTATGTTGAGTTTAGCTCTAATTCACCTTCTTCTTAGTGCAGCGTCTAAAATCTGATT